>NW_027445993.1:0-116362 GCF_038048845.1 Mixophyes fleayi
TGATTCATGATTCAATTCATGATTCATGATTCATGTTTCAATTCATGATTCATGATTCATGATTCAATGATTCATGATTCAATTCATGATTCATGATTCAATTCATGATTCATGATTCATGATCATGATTCATGATTCATGATTCATGATTCGATCACGATTCATGATTCATGATTCAATCATGATTCATGATTCATGATTCGATTCATGATTCATGATTCGATTCATGATTCTTGATTCGATTCATGATTCTTGATTCATGATTCATGATTCGATTCATGATTCATGATTCATGATTCAATTCATGATTCATGATTCATGACTCATGATTCAATTCATGATTCATGATTCATGATTCATGATTCGATTCATGATTCATGAATTATAATTCGATTTCATGATTCATGATTCATGATTCATGATTCATGATTCATGATTCATGATTCAATTCATGATTCATGATTCATGATTCGATTCATGATTCATGATTCGATTCATGATTCTTGATTCATGATTCATGATTCGATTCATGATTCATGATTCATGATTCAATTCATGATTCATGATTCATGATTCAATTCATGATTCAATTCATGATTCATGATTCGATAAATGATTCATGATTCATGATTTAATTCATGATTCATGATTCATGATTCATGATTCATGATTCAATTCATGATTCATGATTCAATCATGATTCATGATTCAAGATTCATGATTCATGATTCAATTCATGATTCATGATTCATGATTCAATTCATGATTCATGATTCATGATTCAATTCATGATTCATGATTCATGATTCATGATTCATGATTCGATTCATGATTCTTGACTCGTGATTCATGATTCGATTCATGATCATGATTCATAATTCAATTCATGATTCAATTCATGATTCATGATTCGATAAAAGATTCATGATTCATGATTAATTCATGATTCATGATTCATGATTCATGATTCATGATTCAATTCATGATTCATGATTCAATTCATGATTCATGATTCAAGATTCATGATTCATGATTCAATTCATGATTCATGATTCATGATTCAATTCATGATTCATGATTCATGATTCATGATTCATGATTCATGATTCAATTCATGATTCATGATTCATGATTCATGATTCAATTCATGATTCATGATTCATGATTCATGATTCATGATTCATTTTTCATGATTCACGATTCGATTCATGATTCTTGACTCATGATTCATGATTCGATTCATGATTCATGATTCATTATTCAATACATGATTCATGTTTCAATTTATGATTCATGATTCATGATTCAATTCATGATTCATGATTCGATTCATGATTCAATTCATGATTCATGATTCATGATTCATTTCAAATCGATTCATGATTCGATTTATGATTCTTGATTCATGATTCATGATTCGATTCATGATCCATGATTCATGATTCAATTCATGATTCATGATTCATGACTCATGATTCAATTCATGATTCATGATTCATGATTCATGATTCGATTCATGATTCATGATTCATTGTTCAATTCATGATTCATGATTCAATTCATGATTCATGATTCATGATTCATGATTCATGATTCAATTAATGATTCATGATTCATGATTCATGATTCATGATTCATGATTCATGATTCATGATTCATGATTCATGATTCAATTCATGATTCATGATTCATGTTTCAATTCATGATTCATGATTCATGATTCATGATTCATGATTCAATTCATGATTCATGATTCAATTCATGATTCATGATTCATGATTCATGATTCATGATTCATGATTCGATTCACGATTCATGATTCATGATTCAATTCATGATTCATGATTCATGATTCGATTCATGATTCATGATTCGATTCATGATTCTTGATTCGATTCATGATTCTTGATTCATGATTCATGATTCGATTCATGATTCATGATTCATGATTCAATTCATGATTCATGATTCATGACTCATGATTCAATTCATGATTCATGATTCATGATTCATGATTCGATTCATGATTCATGAATTATAATTCGATTCATGATTCATGATTCATGATTCATGATTCATGATTCATGATTCATGATTCAATTCATGATTCATGATTCATGATTCGATTCATGATTCATGATTCGATTCATGATTCTTGATTCATGATTCATGATTCGATTCATGATTCATGATTCATGATTCAATTCATGATTCATGATTCATGATTCAATTCATGATTCAATTCATGATTCATGATTCGATAAATGATTCATGATTCATGATTTAATTCATGATTCATGATTCATGATTCATGATTCAATTCATGATTCATGATTCAATTCATGATTCATGATTCAAGATTCATGATTCATGATTCAATTCATGATTCATGATTCATGATTCATGATTCATGATTCAATTCATGATTCATGATTCATGATTCAATTCATGATTCATGATTCATGATTCATGATTCATGATTCGATTCATGATTCTTGACTCGTGATTCATGATTCGATTCATGATTCATGATTCATGATTGAATTCATGATTCACTTCATGATTCATGATTCGATAAATGATTCATGATTCATGATTTAATTCATGATTCATGATTCATGATTCATGATTCATGATTCAATTCATGATTCATGATTCAATTCATGATTCATGATTCAAGATTCATGATTCATGATTCAATTCATGATTCATGATTCATGATTCAATTCATGATTCATGATTCATGATTCATGATTCATGATTCATGATTCAATTCATGATTCAGGATTCATGATTCAATTCATGATTCATGATTCATGATTCATGATTCATGATTCATTTTTCATGATTCATGATTCGATTCATGATTCTTGACTCATGATTCATGATTCGATTCATGATTCATGATTCATTATTCAATACATGATTCATGTTTCAATTTATGATTCATGATTCATGATTCAATTCATGATTCATGATTCGATTCATGATTCAATTCATGATTCATGATTCATGATTCAATTCATGATTCAATTCATGATTCATGATTCATGATTCAATTCATGATTCATGATTCATGATTTATGATTCAATTCATGATTCATGATTCATGATTCAATTCATGATTCATGATTCATGATTCATGATTCAATTCATGATTCATGATTCATGATTCATGATTCAATTCATGATTCATGATTCATGATTCAATTCATGATTTATGATTCATGATTCAATTCATGATTCATGATTCATGATTCATGATTCGATTCATGATTTATGATTTATGATTCAATTCATGATTCATGATTCATTATTCGATTCATGATTCATGATTCGATTTATGATTCTTGATTCATGATTCATGATTCGATTCATGATCCATGATTCATGATTCAATTCATGATTCATGATTCATGACTCATGATTCAATTCATGATTCAATTCATGATTCATGATATGATTCATGATTCAATTCATTAATCATGATTCATGATTCATGATTCATGATTCATGATTCATGATTCAATTCATGATTCATGATTCATGATTCATGATTCATGATTCAATTCATGATTCATGATTCAATTCATGATTCATGATTCATGATTCATGATTCATGATTCATGATTCGATTCACGATTCATGATTCAATTCATGATTCGATTCATGATTCATGATTCGATTCATGATTCTTGATTCGATTCATGATTCTTGATTCATGATTCATGATTCGATTCATGATTCATGATTCATGATTCAATTCATGATTCATGATTCATGATTCATGATTCGATTCATGATTCATGAATTATAATTCGATTCATGATTCATGATTCATGATTCATGATTCATGATTCATGATTCAATTCATGATTCATGATTCATGATTCGATTCATGATTCATGATTCATTGTTCAATTCACAATTTATGATTCAGGATTTAATTCATGATTCATGATTCATGATTCAATTAATGATTCATGATTCATGATTCAATTCATGATTCATGATTCAATTCATGATTCATGATTCATGATTCATGATTCATGATTCATGATTCATGATTCAATTCATGATTCATGATTCATGATTCAATTCATGATTCATGATTCATAATTCATGATTCATGATTCAATTCATGATTCATGATTCATGATTCGATTCATGATTCATGATTCGATTCATGATTCTTGATTCATGATTCATGATTCGATTCATGATTCATGATTCATGATTCAATTCATGATTCATGATTCATGATTCAATTCATGATTCAATTCATGATTCATGATTCGATAAATGATTTATGATTCATGATTTAATTCATGATTCATGATTCATGATTCAATTCACGATTCAACTCATGATTCATGATTCATGATTCAATTTATGATTCATGATTCATGATTCATGATTCAATTCTTGATTCATGATTCATAATTCAATTCATTATTCAATTCAAGATTCATGACTTATGATTTAATTCATGATTCATGATTTAATTCATGATTCATGATTCAATTTATGATTCATGATTCATGATTCATGATTTGATTCATGATTCAATTCATGATTCATGATTCATGATTCAATTGATGATTCATGATTCATGATTAAATTCATGATTCATGATTCATGATTCATGATTCAATTCATGATTCATGATTCAATTCATGATTCATGATTCATGATTCATGATTCATGATGTATGATTCATGATGTATGATTCATGATTCTTGATTCATGATTCATGATTCGATTCATGATTCATGATTCAATTCATGATTCATGATTCATGATTCAATTCATGATTCGATTCATGATTCATGATTCATGATTCAATTCATTAATCATGATTCATGATTCATGATTCATGATTCATGATTCATGATTCATGATTCATGATTCAATTCATGATTCATGATTCAAATCATAATTCATAATTCAAGATTTATGATTCATGATTCAATTCATGATTCATGATTCAATTCATGATTCATGATTCATGATTCATGATTCATGATTCAATCATGATTCATGATTCATGATTCATGATTCAATTCATGATTCATGATTCATGATTCATGATTCGATTCATGATTCTTGACTCATGATTCATGATTCGATTCCTGATTCATGATTCATTATTCAATTCATGATTCATGATTCATGATTCATGATTCAATTCATGATTCAAGATTCATGGTTCGATTCATGATTCATGATACAATTCATGATTCATGATTCATGATTCGATTCATGATTCAATTCATGATTCATGATTCGATTCATGGTTCATGATTCAATTCTTTATTCATAAATTAATTCATGATTCAATTCAAGATTCATGACTCATGATTCAATTCATGATTCATGATTCATGATTCATGATTCAATTCTTGATTCATGATTCATAATTTAATTCATGATTCAATTCAAGTTTCATGACTCATGATTCGATTCATGATTCATGATTCATGATTCAATTCATGATTCATGTTTCAATTTATGATTTCATGATTCATGATTCAATTCATGATTCATGATTCGATTCATGATTCAATTCATGATTCATGATTCATGATTCAATTCATGATTCATGATTCATGATTCATGATTCAATTCATGATTCATGATTCATTAATTCATGATTCAATTCATGATTCATGATTCATGATTCAATTCATGATTTATGATTCATGATTCGATTCATGATTCATGATTCGATTTATGATTCTTGATTCATGATTCATGATTCAATTCATGATTCATGATTCATGACTCATGATTCAATTCATGATTCATGATTCATGATTCATGATTCGATTCATGATTCATGATTCATTGTTCAATTCATAATTCAATTTATGATTCAGGATTTAATTCATGATTCATGATTCATAATTCAATTAATGATTCATGATTCATGATTCAATTCATGATTTATGATTCATGATTCATGATTCATGATTCATGATTCAATTCATGATTCATGATTCATGATTCAATTCATGATTCATGATTCATGATTTATGATTCATGATTCAATTCATGATTAATGATTCAATTCATGATTCATGATTCATGATTCATGATTCATGATTCATGATTCGATTCACGATTCATGATTCATGATTCAATTCATGATTCATGATTCATGATTCGATTCATGATTCATGATTCGATTCATGATTCGATTCATGATTCTTGATTCATGATTCATGATTCGATCATGATTCATGATTCATGATTCAATTCATGATTCATGATTCATGACTCATGATTCAATTCATGATTCATGATTCATGATTCATGATTCGATTCATGATTCATGAATTATAATTCGATTCATGATTCATGATTCATGATTCATGATTCATCATTCATGATTCATGATTCATGATTCATGATTCAATTCATGATTCATGATTCATGATTCGATTCATGATTCATGATTCGATTCATGATTCTTGATTCATGATTCATGATTCGATTCATGATTCATGATTCATGATTCAATTCATGATTCATGATTCATGATTCAATTCATGATTCATGATTCGATTCATGATTCATGATTCGATTCATGATTCTTGATTCATGATTCATGATTCGATTCATGATTCATGATTCATGATTCAATTCATGATTCATGATTCATGATTCAATTCATGATTCAATTCATGATTCATGATTCGATAAATGATTCATGATTCATGATTTAATTCATGATTCATGATTCATGATTCATGATTCATGATTCAATTCATGATTCATGATTCAATTCATGATTTATGATTCAAGATTCATGATTCATGATTCAATTCATGATTCATGATTCAATTCATGATTCATGATTCATGATTCATGATTCAATTCATGATTCATGATTCATGATTCAATTCATGATTCATGATTCATGATTCATGATTCATGATTCGATTCATGATTCTTGACTCATGATTCATGATTCGATTCATGATTCATGATTCATGATTCATGATTCAATTCATGATTCAATTCATGATTCATGATTCGATAAATGATTCATGATTCATGATTTAATTCATGATTAATGATTCATGATTCATGATTCATGATTCAATTCATGATTCATGATTCAATTCATGATTCATGATTCAAGATTCATGATTCATGATTCAATTCATGATTCATGATTCATGATTCAATTCATGATTCATGATTCGATTCATGATTCATGATTCATGATTCATGATTCAATTCATGATTCAATTCATGATTCATGATTCGATAAATGATTCATGATTCATGATTTAATTCATGATTCATGATTCATGATTCATGATTCATGATTCAATTCATGATTCATGATTCAATTCATGATTCATGATTCAAGATTCATGATTCATGATTCAATTCATGATTCATGATTCAATTCATGATTCATGATTCATGATTCATGATTCAATTCATGATTCATGATTCAAGTCATGATTCATGATTCATGATTCATGATTCATGATTCATGATTCATTTTTCATGATTCATGATTCGATTCATGATTCTTGACTCATGATTCATGATTCGATTCATGATTCATGATTCATTATTCAATACATGATTCATGTTTCAATTTATGATTCATGATTCATGATTCAATTCATGATTCATGATTCGATTCATGATTCAATTCATGATTCATGATTCATGATTCAATTCATGATTCAATTCATGATTCATGATTCATGATTCATGATTCATGATTCATGATTCAATTCATGATTCATGATTCATGATTCAATTCATGATTTATGATTCATGATTCAATTCATGATTCATGATTCAATTCATGATTCATGATTCGATTCATGATTCAATTCATGATTCATGATTCATGATTCAATTCATGATTCATGATTCATGATTCATGATTTATGATTCATGATTCATGATTCATGATTCATGATTCATGATTCATGATTCAATTCATGATTTATGATTCATGATTCAATTCATGATTCATGATTCATGATTCATGATTCATGATTCATGATTCGATTCATGATTTATGATTTATGATTCAATTCATGATTCATGATTCATGATTCGATTCATGATTCATGATTCGATTTATGATTCTTGATTCATGATTCATGATTCGATTCATGATCCATGATTCATGATTCAATTCATGATTCAATTCATGATTCATGATTCATGACTCATGATTCAATTCATGATTCAATTCATGATTCATGATTCGATTCATGATTCAATTCATGATTCATGATTCGATTCATGATTCATGATTCATGATTCAATTCATTAATCATGATTCATGATTCATGATTCATGATTCATGATTCATGATTCAATTCATGATTCATGATTCAAATCATAATTCATAATTCAAGATTCATGATTCATGATTCAATTCATGATTCATGATTCAATTCATGATTCATGATTCATGATTCATGATTCATGATTCAATTCATGATTCATGATTTATGATTCAATTCATGATTCATGATTCATGATTCATGATTCATGATTCGATTCATGATTCTTGACTCATGATTCATGATTCGATTCATGATTCATGATTCATTATTCAATTCATGATTCATGATTCATGATTCATGATTCAATTCATGATTCAAGATTCATGGTTCGATTCATGATTCATGATACAATTCATGATTCATGATTCATGATTCGATTCATGATTCAATTCATGATTTATGATTCGATTCATGGTTCATGATTCAATTCTTGATTCATGATTCATAAATTAATTCATGATTCAATTCAAGATTCATGACTCATGATTCAATTCATGATTCATGATTCATGATTCATGATTCAATTCTTGATTCATGATTCATAATTTAATTCATGATTCAATTCAAGATTCATGACTCATGATTCAATTCATGATTCATGATTCATGATTCATGATTCAATTCATGATTCATGTTTCAATTTATGATTCATGATTCATGATTCAATTCATGATTCATGATTCGATTCATGATTCAATTCATGATTCATGATTCATGATTCAATTCATGATTCATGATTCATGATTCATGATTCAATTCATGATTCATGATTCATGATTCATGATTCAATTCATGATTCATGATTCATGATTCAATTCATGATTTATGATTCATGATTCAATTCATGATTCATGATTTATGATTCAATTCATGATTCATGATTCATGATTCGATTCATGATTCATGATTCGATTTATGATTCTTGATTCATGATTCATGATTCGATTCATGATCCATGATTCATGATTCAATTCATGATTCATGATTCATGACTCATGATTCAATTCATGATTCATGATTCATGATTCGATTCATGACTCATGATTCAATTCATGATTCATGATTCATGATTCGATTCATGATTCATGATTCATTGTTCAATTCATAATTCAATTTATGATTCAGGATTTAATTCATGATTCATAATTCATGATTCAATTCATGATTCATGATTCATGATTCAATTCATGATTCATGATTCATGATTCATGATTCATGATTCAATTCATGATTCATGATTCATGATTCAATTCATGATTCATGATTCATGATTCAATTCATGATTCATGATTCAATTCACGATTCATGATTCATGATTCATGATTCATGATTCAATTCATGATTCATGATTCATGATTGAATTCATGATTCATGATTCATGATTCGATTCATGATTCATGATTCGATTCATGATTCTTGATTCGATTCATGATTCTTGATTCATGATTCATGATTCGATTCATGATTCATGATTCATGATTCAATTCATGATTCATGATTCATGACTCATGATTCAATTCATGATTCATGATTCATGATTCGATTCATGATTCATGAATTATAATTCGATTCATGATTCATGATTCATGATTCATGATTCAATTCATGATTCATGATTCATGATTCGATTCATGATTCATGATTCGATTCATGATTCTTGATTCATGATTCATGATTCGATTCATGATTCATGATTCATGATTCAATTCATGATGCAATTCATGATTCATGATTCGATAAATGATTCATGATTCATGATTTAATTCATGATTCATGACTCATGATTCATGATTCATGATTCAATTCATGATTCATGATTCAATTCATGATTCATGATTCAAGATTCATGATTCATGATTCAATTCATGATTCATGATTCATGATTCAATTCATGATTCATGATTCATGATTCATGATTCATGATTCAATTCATGATTCATGATTCATGATTCAATTCATGATTCATGATTCATGATTCATGATTCATGATTCGATTCATGATTCTTGACTCATGATTCATGATTCGATTCATGATTCATGATTCATGATTCATGATTCAATTCATGATTCAATTCATGATTCATGATTCGATAAATGATTCATGATTCATGATTTAATTCATGATTCATGATTCATGATTCATGATTCATGATTCAATTCATGATTCATGATTCAATTCATGATTCATGATTCAAGATTCATGATTCATGATTCAATTCATGATTCATGATTCATGATTCAATTCATGATTCATGATTCGATTCATGATTCATGATTCATGATTCATGATTCAATTCATGATTCAATTCATGATTCATGATTCGATAAATGATTCATGATTCATGATTTAATTCATGATTCATGATTCATGATTCATGATTCAATTCATGATTCATGATTCAATTCATGATTCATGATTCAAGATTCATGATTCATGATTCAATTCATGATTCATGATTCATGATTCAATTCATGATTCATGATTCATGATTCATGATTCATGATTCAATTCATGATTCATGATTCATGATTCAATTCATGATTCATGATTCATGATTCATGATTCATTTTTCATGATTCATGATTCGATTCATGATTCTTGACTCATGATTCATGATTCGATTCATGATTCATGATTCATTATTCAATACATGATTCATGTTTCAATTTATGATTCATGATTCAAGATTCAATTCATGATTCATGATTCGATTCATGATTCAATTCATGATTCATGATTCATGATTCAATTCATGATTCATGATTCATGATTCATGATTCAATTCATGATTCATGATTCATGATTCATGATTCAATTCATGATTCATGATTCATGATTCAATTCATGATTTATGATTCATGATTCAATTCATGATTCATGATTCATGATTCATGATTCATGATTCGATTCATGATTTATGATTTATGATTCAATTCATGATTCATGATTCATGATTCGATTCATGATTCATGATTCGATTTATGATTCTTGATTCATGATTCATGATTCGATTCATGATTCATGATTCATTGTTCAATTCATAATTCAATTTATGATTCAGGATTTAATTCATGATTCATGATTCATGATTCAATTAATGATTCATGATTCATGATTCAATTCATGATTCATGATTCAATTCATGATTCATGATTCATGATTCATGATTCAATTCATGATTCATGATTCATGATTCATGATTCATGATTCATGATTCATGATTCATGATTCAATTCATGATTCATGATTCAATTCATGATTCATGATTCATGATTCATGATTCATGATTCATGATTCGATTCACGATTCATGATTCATGATTCATGATTCAATTCATGATTCATGATTCATGATTCGATTCATGATTCATGATTCGATTCATGATTCTTGATTCGATTCATGATTCATGATTCATGATTCATGATTCGATTCACGATTCATGATTCATGATTCAATTCATGATTCATGATTCATGATTCGATTCATGATTCATGATTCGATTCATGATTCTTGATTCGATTCATGATTCTTGATTCATGATTCATGATTCGATTCATGATTCATGATTCAATTCATGATTCATGATTCATGACTCATGATTCAATTCATGATTCATGATTCATGATTCATGATTCGATTCATGATTCATGATTCATGATTCATGATTCAATTCATGATTCATGATTCATGATTCGATTCATGATTCATGATTCGATTCATGATTCTTGATTCATGATTCATGATTCGATTCATGATTCATGATTCATGATTCAATTCATGATTCATGATTCATGATTCAATTCATGATTCATGATTCGATAAATGATTCATGATTCATGATTTAATTCATGATTCATGATTCATGATTCATGATTCATGATTCAATTCATGATTCATGATTCAATTCATGATTCATGATTCAAGATTCATGATTCATGATTCAATTCATGATTCATGATTCATGATTCAATTCATGATTCATGATTCATGATTCATGATTCATGATTCAATTCATGATTCATGATTCATGATTCAATTAATGATTCATGATTCATGATTCATGATTCATGATTCAATTCATGATTCATGATTCATGATTCAATTCATGATTCATGATTCGATTCATGATTCATGATTCATGATTCATGATTCAATTCATGATTCAATTCATGATTCATGATTCGATAAATGATTCATGATTCATGATTTAATTCATGATTCATGATTCATGATTCATGATTCATGATTCAATTCATGATTCATGATTCAAGATTCATGATTCATGATTCAATTCATGATTCATGATTCATGATTTCAATTTATGATTCATGATTCATGATTCATGATTCAATTCATGATTCATGATTCATGATTCATGATTCAATTCATGATTCATGATTCATGATTCAATTCATGATTCATGATTCATGATTCATGATTCATTTTTCATGATTCATGATTCGATTCATGATTCTTGACTCATGATTCATGATTCGATTCATGATTCATGATTCATTATTCAATACATGATTCATGATTCATGTTTAAATTCATGATTCAAGATTCATGATTCGTTTCATGATTCATGATATAATTCATGATTCATGATTCGATTCATGATTCAATTCATGATTCATGATTCGATTTATGGTTCATGATTCAATTCATGATTCATGATTCATGATTCAATTCATGATTCATGATTCATGATTCAATTCACGATTCAACTCATGATTCATGATTCATGATTCAATTTATGATTCATGATTCATGATTCATGATTCAATTCTTGATTCATGATTCATAATTCAATTCATTATTCAATTCAAGATTCATGACTTATGATTTAATTCATGATTCATGATTCATGATTTAATTCATGATTCATGATTCAATTTATGATTCATGATTCATGATTCATGATTTGATTCATGATTCAATTCATGATTCATGATTCATGATTCAATTGATGATTCATGATTCATGATTCATGATTCAATTCATGATTCATGATTCATGATTCATGATTCAATTCATGATTCATGATTCATGATTCATGATTCAATTCATGATTCATGATTCGATTCATGATTCTTGACTCATGATTCATGATTCGATTCATGATTCATGATTCATTATTCAATTCATGATTCATGATTCATGATTCATGATTCAATTCATGATTCAAGATTCATGATTCGATTCATGATTCATGATACAATTCATGATTCATGATTCGATTTATGATTCAATTCATGATTCATGAGTCAATTCATGATTCATGATTCATGATTCATGATTCATGATTCATGATTCATGATTCATGATTCAATTCATGATTCATGATTCATGATTCGATTCATGATTCATGATTCATGATTCATGATTCAATTCATGATTTGATTCATGATTTGATTCATGATTCGATTCATGATTCATGATTCATGATTTGATTTATGATTCAATTCATAATTCATGATTCATGATTCATGATTCATGATTCAATTTATGATTCATGATTCATGATTCAAATTATGATTCATGATTCATGATTCAATTCATGATTCATGATTCATAATTCAATTCATAATTCATGATTTATGATTCATGATTCGATTCATGATTTATGATTCATGATTCATGATTTATAATTCATGATTCATGATTCAATTCATGATTCATGATTCAATCCATGATTCATGATTTATGATTCATGATTCATGATTCAATTCATGATTCGATTTATGATTCATGATTCATGATTCATGATTCAATTCATGATTCATGATTCGATTCATGATTCATGATTCGATTCATGATTCGATTCATGATTCATGATTCGATTCATGATTCATGATTCATGATTCAATTCATGATTCATGATTAATGATTCATGATTCATGATTCAATTCATGATTCATGATTCGATTCATGATTCATGATTCATGATTCATGATTCATGATTCAATTCATGATTCATGATTCATGATTCATGATTCATGATTCATGATTCAATTCATGATTCATGATTCAATTCATGATTTATGATTCAAGATTCATGATTCATGATTCAATTCATGATTCATGATTCGATTCATGATTCATGATTCAATTCATGATTAATGATTCATGATTCAATTCATAATTCATGATTCATGATTCGATTCATGATTCATGATTCGATTTATGATTCATGATGCATGATTCATGATTCATGATTCAATTCATGATTCATGATTCATGATTCAGTTCATAATTCATGATTCATGATTCATGATTCAATTCATGATTCATGATTCATGATTTGATTCATGATTCATGATTCATGATTCAAATTCATGATTCATGATTCATGATTTGATTCATGATTCATGATTCATGATTCGATTTATGATTCATGATTCATGATTCATGATTCGATTTATGATTCATGATTCATGATTCATGATTCATGATTCATGATTCAATTCATGATTCATGATTCATGATTCAATTCATGATTCATGATTCATGATTCATGATTCGATTTAAGATTCATAATTCATGATTCATGATTCATAATTCATGATTCATGATTCAATTCATGATTCATGATTCATGATTCAATTCATGATTCATGATTCATGATTCATGATTCGATTTAAGATTCATAATTCATGATTCATGATTCATGATTCAATTCATGATTCATGATTCATGATTCAATTCATGATTCATGATTCATGATTCAATTCATGATTCATGATTCATGATTCATGATTCATGACTCTATTCATGATTCATGATTCATGATTCGATTCATGATTCATGATTCGACTCATGATTCTTGATTCATGATTCATGATTCGATTCATGATTCATGATTCGATTCATGATTCATGATTCGACTCATGATTCTTGATTCATGATTCATGATTCAATTCATGATTCATGATTCATGATTCATGATTCATTTTTCATGATTCATGATTCGATTCATGATTCTTGACTCATGATTCATGATTCGATTCATGATTCATGATTCATTATTCAATACATGATTCATGTTTCAATTTATGATTCATGATTCAAGATTCAATTCATGATTCATGATTCGATTCATGATTCAATTCATGATTCATGATTCATGATTCAATTCATGATTCATGATTCATGATTCATGATTCAATTCATGATTCATGATTCATGATTCATGATTCAATTCATGATTCATGATTCATGATTCAATTCATGATTTATGATTCATGATTCAATTCATGATTCATGATTCATGATTCATGATTCATGATTCGATTCATGATTTATGATTTATGATTCAATTCATGATTCATGATTCATGATTCGATTCATGATTCATGATTCGATTTATGATTCTTGATTCATGATTCATGATTCGATTCATGATTCATGATTCATTGTTCAATTCATAATTCAATTTATGATTCAGGATTTAATTCATGATTCATGATTCATGATTCAATTAATGATTCATGATTCATGATTCAATTCATGATTCATGATTCAATTCATGATTCATGATTCATGATTCATGATTCAATTCATGATTCATGATTCATGATTCATGATTCATGATTCATGATTCATGATTCATGATTCAATTCATGATTCATGATTCAATTCATGATTCATGATTCATGATTCATGATTCATGATTCATGATTCGATTCACGATTCATGATTCATGATTCAATTCATGATTCATGATTCATGATTCGATTCATGATTCATGATTCGATTCATGATTCTTGATTCGATTCATGATTCATGATTCATGATTCATGATTCGATTCACGATTCATGATTCATGATTCAATTCATGATTCATGATTCATGATTCGATTCATGATTCATGATTCGATTCATGATTCTTGATTCGATTCATGATTCTTGATTCATGATTCATGATTCGATTCATGATTCATGATTCAATTCATGATTCATGATTCATGACTCATGATTCAATTCATGATTCATGATTCATGATTCATGATTCGATTCATGATTCATGAATTATGATTCGATTCATGATTCATGATTCATGATTCATGATTCATGATTCATGATTCAATTCATGATTCATGATTCATGATTCGATTCATGATTCATGATTCGATTCATGATTCTTGATTCATGATTCATGATTCGATTCATGATTCATGATTCATGATTCAATTCATGATTCATGATTCATGATTCAATTCATGATTCATGATTCGATAAATGATTCATGATTCATGATTTAATTCATGATTCATGATTCATGATTCATGATTCATGATTCAATTCATGATTCATGATTCAATTCATGATTCATGATTCAAGATTCATGATTCATGATTCAATTCATGATTCATGATTCATGATTCAATTCATGATTCATGATTCATGATTCATGATTCATGATTCAATTCATGATTCATGATTCATGATTCAATTAATGATTCATGATTCATGATTCATGATTCATGATTCAATTCATGATTCATGATTCATGATTCAATTCATGATTCATGATTCGATTCATGATTCATGATTCATGATTCATGATTCAATTCATGATTCAATTCATGATTCATGATTCGATAAATGATTCATGATTCATGATTTAATTCATGATTCATGATTCATGATTCATGATTCATGATTCAATTCATGATTCATGATTCAAGATTCATGATTCATGATTCAATTCATGATTCATGATTCATGATTCAATTTATGATTCATGATTCATGATTCATGATTCATTTTTCATGATTCATGATTCGATTCATGATTCTTGACTCATGATTCATGATTCGATTCATGATTCATGATTCATTATTCAATACATGATTCATGATTCATGATTCATGATTCATTTTTCATGATTCATGATTCGATTCATGATTCTTGACTCATGATTCATGATTCGATTCATGATTCATGATTCATTATTCAATACATGATTCATGATTCATGTTTAAATTCATGATTCAAGATTCATGATTCGTTTCATGATTCATGATATAATTCATGATTCATGATTCGATTCATGATTCAATTCATGATTCATGATTCGATTTATGGTTCATGATTCAATTCATGATTCATGATTCATGATTCAATTCATGATTCATGATTCATGATTCAATTCACGATTCAACTCATGATTCATGATTCATGATTCAATTTATGATTCATGATTCATGATTCATGATTCAATTCTTGATTCATGATTCATAATTCAATTCATTATTCAATTCAAGATTCATGACTTATGATTTAATTCATGATTCATGATTCATGATTTAATTCATGATTCATGATTCAATTTATGATTCATGATTCATGATTCATGATTTGATTCATGATTCAATTCATGATTCATGATTCATGATTCAATTGATGATTCATGATTCATGATTCATGATTCAATTCATGATTCATGATTCATGATTCATGATTCAATTCATGATTCATGATTCATGATTCATGATTCAATTCATGATTCATGATTCGATTCATGATTCTTGACTCATGATTCATGATTCGATTCATGATTCATGATTCATTATTCAATTCATGATTCATGATTCATGATTCATGATTCAATTCATGATTCAAGATTCATGATTCGATTCATGATTCATGATACAATTCATGATTCATGATTCGATTTATGATTCAATTCATGATTCATGAGTCAATTCATGATTCATGATTCATGATTCATGATTCATGATTCATGATTCATGATTCATGATTCAATTCATGATTCATGATTCATGATTCGATTCATGATTCATGATTCATGATTCATGATTCAATTCATGATTTGATTCATGATTTGATTCATGATTCGATTCATGATTCATGATTCATGATTTGATTTATGATTCAATTCATAATTCATGATTCATGATTCATGATTCATGATTCAATTTATGATTCATGATTCATGATTCAAATTATGATTCATGATTCATGATTCAATTCATGATTCATGATTCATAATTCAATTCATAATTCATGATTTATGATTCATGATTCGATTCATGATTTATGATTCATGATTCATGATTTATAATTCATGATTCATGATTCAATTCATGATTCATGATTCAATCCATGATTCATGATTTATGATTCATGATTCATGATTCAATTCATGATTCGATTTATGATTCATGATTCATGATTCATGATTCAATTCATGATTCATGATTCGATTCATGATTCATGATTCGATTCATGATTCGATTCATGATTCATGATTCGATTCATGATTCATGATTCATGATTCAATTCATGATTCATGATTAATGATTCATGATTCATGATTCAATTCATGATTCATGATTCGATTCATGATTCATGATTCATGATTCATGATTCATGATTCAATTCATGATTCATGATTCATGATTCATGATTCATGATTCATGATTCAATTCATGATTCATGATTCAATTCATGATTTATGATTCAAGATTCATGATTCATGATTCAATTCATGATTCATGATTCGATTCATGATTCATGATTCAATTCATGATTAATGATTCATGATTCAATTCATAATTCATGATTCATGATTCGATTCATGATTCATGATTCGATTTATGATTCATGATGCATGATTCATGATTCATGATTCAATTCATGATTCATGATTCATGATTCAGTTCATAATTCATGATTCATGATTCATGATTCAATTCATGATTCATGATTCATGATTTGATTCATGATTCATGATTCATGATTCAATTCATGATTCATGATTCATGATTTGATTCATGATTCATGATTCATGATTCGATTTATGATTCATGATTCATGATTCATGATTCGATTTATGATTCATGATTCATGATTCATGATTCATGATTCATGATTCAATTCATGATTCATGATTCATGATTCAATTCATGATTCATGATTCATGATTCATGATTCGATTTAAGATTCATAATTCATGATTCATGATTCATAATTCATGATTCATGATTCAATTCATGATTCATGATTCATGATTCAATTCATGATTCATGATTCATGATTCATGATTCGATTTAAGATTCATAATTCATGATTCATGATTCATGATTCAATTCATGATTCATGATTCATGATTCAATTCATGATTCATGATTCATGATTCAATTCATGATTCATGATTCATGATTCATGATTCATGACTCTATTCATGATTCATGATTCATGATTCGATTCATGATTCATGATTCGACTCATGATTCTTGATTCATGATTCATGATTCGATTCATGATTCATGATTCATGATTCAATTAATGATTCATGATTCATGATTCATGATTCATGATTCAATTCATGATTCATGATTCGATTCATGATTCATGATTCATGATTCAATTCATGATTCATGATTCATGATTCATGATTCATAATTCATGATTCATGATTTATGATTCATGATTCAATTCATGATTCATGATTCAAGATTCATGATTCATGATTCAATTCATGATTCATGATTCAATTCATGATTCGAATCCTGATTCAACTCATGATTCGTGATTTGATTTATGATTTATGATTCATGATTCATGATTCATGATTCAATTCATGATTCATGATTCATGATTCGATACATGATTCATGATTCATGATTCAATTCATGATTCATGATTCAATTCATAATTCATGATTCATGATTCATGATTCGATTCATGATTCATGATTCGATTTATGATTCATGATGCATGATGCATGATTCAATTCATGATTCATGATTCATGATTCAATTCATAATTCATGATTCATGATTCATGATTCAATTCATGATTCATGATTCATGATTCGATTCATGATTCATGATTCATGATTCGATTTATGATTCATGATTCATGATTCAATTCATGATTCATGATTCGATTCATGACTCATGATTCATGATTCAATTCATGATTCATGATTCATGATTCATGATTCATGATTCACGATTCAATTCATGATTCATGATTCAATTCATGATTCAAGATTCATGATTCAATTCATGATTCGAATCCTGATTCAACTCATGATTCATGATTTGATTTATGATTCATGATTCATGATTCATCATTCAATTCATGATTCATGATTCGATTCATGATTCATGATTCAATTCATGATTCATGATTCATGATTCGATTCATGATTCTTGACTCATGATTCATGATTCGATTCATGATTCATTATTCAATTTATGATTCATGATTCATGATTCATGATTCAATTCATGATTCATGATACAATTCATGATTCATGATTCGATTTATGATTCAATTCATGATTCATGAGTCAATTCATGATTCATGATTCATGATTCATGATTCATGATTCAATTCATGATTCATGATTCATGATTCGATTCATGATTCATGATTCATGATTCAATTCATGATTTGATTCATGATTCGATTCATGATTCATGATTCATGATTCATGATTCATGATTTGATTCATGATTCAATTCATGATTCATGATTCATGATTCATGATTTGATTCATGATTAATGATTCATGATTCGATTTATGATTCATGATTCATGATTCATGATTCATGATTCATGATTCAATTTATGATTCATGATTCATGATTCAAATTATGATTCATGATTCATGATTCATGATTCAATTCATGATTCATGATTCATAATTTAATTCATAATTCATGATTTATGATTCATGATTCGATTAATGATTTATGATTCATGATTCATGATTCATGATTCATGAATTATGATTCATGATTCATGATTCAATTCATGATTCATGATTCTTGATTCAATTCATGATTCATGATTTATGATTCATGATTCATGATTCTTGATTCATGTTTCGATTCATGATTCATGATTCATGATTCATGATTCAATTCATGATTCATGATTTTGATTCATGATTCATGATTCGATTCATGATTCTTGATTCATGATTCATGATTCAATTCATGATTCATGATTCATGATTCAATTCATGATTCATGATTCGATTTATGATTCTTGACTCATGATTCATGATTCGATTCATGATTCATGATTCATTATCATGATTTGATTCATGATTCATGATTCGATTCATGATTCATGATTCATTATTCATGATTTGATTCATGATTCATGATACAATTCATGATTCATGATTCAATTCATGATTCAATTCATGATTCATGATTCGATTCATGATTCAAGATTCATGATTCGATTCATGATTCATGATACAATTCATGATTCATGATTCGATTCATGATTCAATTCATGATTCATGATTCGATTCATGGTTCATGATTCAAATCATGATTCATGACTCATGATTCCATTCATGATTAAATTCATGATTCATGATTCATGATTCAATTTATGATTCATGATTCATGATTCATGATTCATGATTCAATTCTTGATTCATGATTCATAATTCAATTCATGATTCAATTCAAGATTCATGATTTAATTCATGATTCATGATTCATGATTCATGATTCAATTCAAGATTTATGATTCAAATTATGATTCATGATTCATGATTCATGATTCAATTCATGATTCATGATTCATAATTTAATTCATAATTCATGATTTATGATTCATGATTCGATTAATGATTTATGATTAATGATTCATGATTCATGATTCATGATTCAATTCATGATTCATGATTCATGATTCAATTCATGATTCATGATTCATGATTCAATTCATGATTCATGATTTATGATTCATGATTCATGATTCTTGATTCATGTTTCGATTCATGATTCATGATTCATGATTCATGATTCAATTCATGATTCGATTCATGATTCATGATTCGATTCATGATTCTTGATTCATGATTCATGATTCTATTCATGATTCATGATTCATGATTCAATTCATGATTCATGATTCGATTTATGATTCTTGACTCATGATTCATGATTTGATTCATGATTCATGATTCGATTCATGATTCTTGATTCATGATTCATGATTCAATTCATGATTCATGATTCATGATTCATGATTCATGATTCATGATTCAATTCATGATTCAAGATTCATGATTCGATTCATGATTCATGATACAATTCATGATTCATGATTCGATTCATGATTCAATTCATGATTCATGATTCGATTCATGATTCAAGATTCATGATTCGATTCATGATTCAAGATTCATGATTCGATTCATGATTCATAATACAATTCATGATTCAATTCATGGTTCATGATTCAATTCATGATTCCTGATTCATGATTCAATTCATGATTCAATTTTTGATTCATGATTCATGATTCAATTCATGATTCATGATTCATAATTCAATTCATGATTCAATTCAAGATTCATGATTCAATTCATGATTCATGATTCATGATTCAATTCATGATTCATGATTCAATTTATGATTCATAATTCATGATTCAATTCATGATTCATGATTTGATTCATGATTTAATTCATGATTCATGATTCATGATTCATGATTCAATTCATGATTCATGATTCAATTTATGATTCATAATTCATGATTGAATTCATGATTCATGATTTGATTCATGATTCAATTCATGATTCATGATTGAATTCATGATTCATGATTTGATTCATGATTCAATTCATGATTCATGATTCATGATTTAATTTATGATTCATGATTCATGATTCATGATTCAATTCATGATTCATGATTCATGATTCATGATTCAATTCATGATTCAATTTATGATTCATGATTCATGATTCAAGATTCAATTCATGATTTATGATTCAATTCATGCTTCATGATTCATGATTCATGATTCAATTCATGATTCATGATTCATGATTCATTTCATGATTCAATTTATGATTCAGGATTAAATTCATGATTCATGATTCATGATTCAATTAATGATACATGATTCATGATTCAATTCATGATCTATGATTCATGATTCATGTTTCATGATTCATGATTCATGATTCAAGTCATGATTCATGATTCAATTCATGATTCATGATTCATGATTCATGATTCATGATTCAAGTCATGATTCATGATTCAATTCATGATTCATGATTCATGATTCATGATTCGATTCATGATTCATGATTCAATTCATGATTCATGATTCATGATTCATGATTCGATTCATGATTTATGATTCATGATTCGATTTATGATTCATGATTCATGATTCATGAATTATGATTCAATTCATGATTCATGATTCATGATTCAATTCATGATTCATGATTCACGATTCATGATTCATGATTCATGATTCAATTCATGATTCATGATTCATGATTCGATTCATGATTCATGATTCGATTCATGATTCTTGATTCATGATTCATGATTCATGATTCGATTCATGATTCATGATTCGATTCATGATTATTGATTCATGATTCATGATTCATGATTCGATTCATGATTTATGATTCATGATTCAATTCATGATTCATGATTCATGATTCATGATTCAATTCATGATTCATGATTCGATTCATGATTCATGATTCATGATTCAATTCATGATTCATGATTCATGATTCATGATTCATGATTCAATTCATGATTCATGATTAAATTCATGATTCATGATTCAAGATTCATGATTCATGATTCAATTCATGATTCATGATTCAATTCATGATTCGAATCCTGATTCAACTCACGATTCATGATTTGATTTATGATTTATGATTCATGATTCATGATTCAATTCATGATTCATGATTCATGATTCGATTCATGATTTATGATTCAATTCATGATTCATGATTCATGATTCAATTCATAATTCATGATTCATGATTCATGATTCGATTCATGATTCATGATTCGATTTATGATTCATGATGCATGATTGATGATTCATGATTCAATTCATGATTCATGATTCATGATTCAATTCATAATTCATGATTCATGATTCATGATTCAATTCATTATTCATGATTCATGATTCGATTCATGATTCGTGATTCATGATTCGATTTATGATTTATGATTCATGATTCATGATTCATGATTCAATTCATGATTCATGATTCATGATTCAATTCATGATTCAATTCATGATTCATGATTCATGATTCGATTCATGATTCATGATTCATGATTCATGATTCAATTCATGATTTGATTCATGATTCGATTCATGATTCATGATTCGATTCATGATTCTTGATTAATGATTCATGATTCGAATCATGATTTATGATTCATGATTCAATTCATAATTCATGATTCATGATTCATGATTCAATTCATGATTCATGATTTGATTCATGATTCTTGACTCATGATTCATGATTCGATTCATGATTCATGATTCATGATTCAATTCTTGATTCATGATTCATAATTCAATTCATGATTCAATTCAAGATTCATGATTCAATTCATGATTCATGATTCATGATTCATGATTCAATTCATGATTCATGATTCAATTTATGATTCATAATTCATGATTCAATTCATGATTCATGATTTGATTTATGATTCAATTCATGAATCATGATTCATGATTCAATTTATGATTCATGATTCATGATTCATGATTCAATTCATGATTCATGATTCATGATTCATGATTCAATTCATGATTCATTATTCATTTCATGATTCAATTCATGATTCATGATTTAATTTATAATTTATGATTCAATTCATGATTCAATTCATGAATCATGATTCATGATTCAATTCATGATAAACTTCATGATTCATGATTCATGGTTCAATTTATGATTCATGATTCATGATTCAATTCATAATTCAATTTATGATTCAGGATTTAATTCATGATTCATGATTCATGATTCAATTAATGATACATGATTCATGATTCAATTCATGATCCATGATTCATGATTCATGATTCATGATTCATGATTCATGATTCAAGTCATGATTCATGATTCAATTTCATGATTCATGATTCATGATTCGATTCATGATTCATGATTCATGATTCAATTCATGATTCATGATTCATGATTCATGATTCATTCATGATTCATGAGTCATGATTCGATTTAATGATTCATGATTCATGATTCATGATTTATGATTCATTTCATGATTCATGATTCACGATTCATGATTCATGATTCATGATTCGATTCATGATTCATGATTCATGATTCATGATTCGATTCATGATTTATGATTCGATTTATGATTCATGATTCATGATTCGATTTAAGATTCATAATTCATGATTCATGATTCATGATTCATGATTCGATTTAAGATTCATAATTCATGATTCATGATTCATGATTCATGATTCATGATTCATGATTCATGATTCAATTCATGATTCATGATTCATGATTCAATTCATCATTCATGATTCATGATTCATGATTCAATTCATGATTCATGATTCATGATTCGATTCATGATTCATGATTCGATTCATGATTCTTGATTCATGATTCATGATTCATGATTCGATTCATGATTCATGATTCATGATTCAATTCATGATTCATGATTCATGATTCGATTCATGATTCATGATTCATGATTCATGATTCAATTCATGATTTGATTCATGATTCGATTCATGATTCATGATTCATGATTCATGATTTGATTCATGATTCAATTCATGATTCATGATTCATGATTTATGATTCAATTCATGATTCATGATTCATGATTCATGATTCACGATTCATGATTCATGATTCATGATTCTATTCATGATTCATGATTCATGATTCATGATTCAATTCATGATTCATGATTCATGATTCGATTCATGATTTATGATTCGATTCATGATTCATGATTCATGATTCAATTTAAGATTCATAATTCATGATTCATGATTCATGATTCATGATTTGATTCATGATTCATGATTCGATTCATGATTCTTGATTCATGATTCATGATTCGATTCATGATTCATGATTCATGATTCAATTCATGATTCATGATTCATGATTTATGATTCATGATTCAATTCATGATTCATGATTCATGATTCATGATTCATGATTCATGATTCAATTCATGATTCATGATTCAATTCATGATTCATGATTCGATTCATGATTCATGATTCATGATTCAATTCATGATTCATGATTCATGATTCATGATTCATGATTCAATTCATGATTCATGATTAAATTCATGATTCATGATTCAAGATTCATGATTCATGATTCAATTCATGATTCATGATTCAATTCATGATTCGAATCCTGATTCAACTCACGATTCATGATTTGATTTATGATTTATGATTCATGATTCATGATTCAATTCATGATTCATGATTCATGATTCGATTCATGATTTATGATTCAATTCATGATTCATGATTCATGATTCAATTCATAATTCATGATTCATGATTCATGATTCGATTCATGATTCATGATTCGATTTATGATTCATGATGCATGATTGATGATTCATGATTCAATTCATGATTCATGATTCATAATTCTATTCATAATTCATGATTCATGATTCATGATTCAATTCATTATTCATGATTCATGATTCGATTCATGATTCGTGATTCATGATTCGATTTATGATTTATGATTCATGATTCATGATTCATGATTCAATTCATGATTCATGATTCAATTCATGATTCAATTCATGATTCATGATTCATGATTCGATTCATGATTCATGATTCATGATTCATGATTCAATTCATGATTTGATTCATGATTCGATTCATGATTCATGATTCGATTCATGATTCTTGATTAATGATTCATGATTCGAATCATGATTTATGATTCATGATTCAATTCATAATTCATGATTCATGATTCATGATTCAATTCATGATTCATGATTTGATTCATGATTCTTGACTCATGATTCATGATTCGATTCATGATTCATGATTCATGATTCAATTCTTGATTCATGATTCATAATTCAATTCATGATTCAATTCAAGATTCATGATTCAATTCATGATTCATGATTCATGATTCATGATTCAATTCATGATTCATGATTCAATTTATGATTCATAATTCATGATTCAATTCATGATTCATGATTTGATTTATGATTCAATTCATGAATCATGATTCATGATTCAATTTATGATTCATGATTCATGATTCATGATTCAATTCATGATTCATGATTCATGATTCAATTCATAATTCATGATTCATGATTCATGATTCGATTCATGATTCATGATTCGATTTATGATTCATGATGCATGATTGATGATTCATGATTCAATTCATGATTCATGATTCATAATTCTATTCATAATTCATGATTCATGATTCATGATTCAATTCATTATTCATGATTCATGATTCGATTCATGATTCGTGATTCATGATTCGATTTATGATTTATGATTCATGATTCATGATTCATGATTCAATTCATGATTCATGATTCAATTCATGATTCAATTCATGATTCATGATTCATGATTCGATTCATGATTCATGATTCATGATTCATGATTCAATTCATGATTTGATTCATGATTCGATTCATGATTCATGATTCGATTCATGATTCTTGATTAATGATTCATGATTCGAATCATGATTTATGATTCATGATTCAATTCATAATTCATGATTCATGATTCATGATTCAATTCATGATTCATGATTTGATTCATGATTCTTGACTCATGATTCATGATTCGATTCATGATTCATGATTCATGATTCAATTCTTGATTCATGATTCATAATTCAATTCATGATTCAATTCAAGATTCATGATTCAATTCATGATTCATGATTCATGATTCATGATTCAATTCATGATTCATGATTCAATTTATGATTCATAATTCATGATTCAATTCATGATTCATGATTTGATTTATGATTCAATTCATGAATCATGATTCATGATTCAATTTATGATTCATGATTCATGATTCATGATTCAATTCATGATTCATGATTCATGATTCATGATTCAATTCATGATTCATGATTCATTATTCATTTCATGATTCAATTCATGATTCATGATTTAATTTATAATTTATGATTCAATTCATGATTCAATTCATGATTCATGATTCATGATTCAATTCATAATTCAATTTATGATTCAGGATTTAATTCATGATTCATGATTCATGATTCAATTAATGATACATGATTCATGATTCAATTCATGATCCATGATTCATGATTCATGATTCATGATTCATGATTCATGATTCAAGTCATGATTCATGATTCAATTCATGATTTATGATTCATGATTCATGATTCGATTCATGATTCATGATTCATGATTCAATTCATGATTCATGATTCATGATTCATGATTCGATTCATGATTCATGAGTCATGATTCGATTTATGATTCATGATTCATGATTCATGATTCATGATTCATGATTCGATTCATGATTCATGATTAATGATTCATGATTCATGATTCATGATTCGATTCATGATTTATGATTCGATTTATGATTCATGATTCATGATTCGATTTAAGATTCATAATTCATGATTCATGATTCATGATTCATGATTCGATTTAAGATTCATAATTCATGATTCATGATTCATGATTCATGATTCATGATTCATGATTCAATTCATGATTCATGATTCATGATTCAATTCATCATTCATGATTCATGATTCATGATTCAATTCATGATTCATGATTCATGATTCGATTCATGATTCATGATTCGATTCATGATTCTTGATTCATGATTCATGATTCATGATTCGATTCATGATTCATGATTCATGATTCAATTCATGATTCATGATTCATGATTCGATTCATGATTCATGATTCATGATTCATGATTCAATTCATGATTTGATTCATGATTCGATTCATGATTCATGATTCATGATTCATGATTTGATTCATGATTCAATTCATGATTCATGATTCATGATTTATGATTCAATTCATGATTCATGATTCATGATTCAATTCATGATTCATGATTCACGATTCATGATTCATGATTCATGATTCTATTCATGATTCATGATTCATGATTCATGATTCAATTCATGATTCATGATTCATGATTCGATTCATGATTTATGATTCGATTCATGATTCATGATTCATGATTCAATTTAAGATTCATAATTCATGATTCATGATTCATGATTCATGATTTGATTCATGATTCATGATTCGATTCATGATTCTTGATTCATGATTCATGATTCGATTCATGATTCATGATTCATGATTCAATTCATGATTCATGATTCATGATTTATGATTCATGATTCAATTCATGATTCATGATTCATGATTCATGATTCATGATTCATGATTCAATTCATGATTCATGATTCAAGATTCATGATTCATGATTCAATTCATGATTCAT
This sequence comes from Mixophyes fleayi, assembly GCF_038048845.1. Taxonomy (NCBI): domain Eukaryota; kingdom Metazoa; phylum Chordata; class Amphibia; order Anura; family Limnodynastidae; genus Mixophyes; species Mixophyes fleayi. Next base: position 29,707 of record NW_027445993.1, read on the forward strand.
GATTCAATTCATGATTCGAATCCTGATTTAACTCATGATTCATGATTTGATTTATGATTCATGATTCATGATTCATGATTCATGATTGAATTCATGATTCATGATTCATGATTCGATTCATGATTCAATTCATGATTCATGATTCATGATTCGATTCATGATTCATGATTCAATTCATGATTCATGATTCATGATTCAATTCATAATTCATGATTTATGATTCATGATTCGATTCATGATTCATGATTCGATTCATGATTCATGATGCATGATTCATGATTCATGATTCGATTCATGATTCATGATTCATAATTCGATTCATGATTCATGATTCATGATTCATGATTCAATTCATGATTCATGATTCATGATTCAATTCATGATTCATGATTCATGATTCATGATTCATGATTTGATTCATGATTCATGATTCATGATTTAATTCATGATTTGATTCATGATTCGATTCATGATTCATGATTCGATTCATGATTCTTGATTCATGATTCGATTCATGATTTATGATTCATGATTCAATTCATGATTCATGATTCATGATTCATGATTCAATTCATGATTCATGATTCGATTCATGATTCTTGACTCATGATTCATGATTCGATTCATGATTCATGATTCATGATTCAATTCATGATTCATGATTCAATTCATGATTCATGATTCGATTCATGATTCTTGACTCATGATTCATGATTCGATTCATGATTCATGATTCATTATTCAATTTATGATTCATGATTCATGATTCATGATTCAATTCATGATTCATGATTCATGATTCAATTTATGATTCATGATTCATGATTCATGATTCATGATTCAATTCTTGATTCATGATTCATAATTCAATTCATGATTCAATTCAAGATTCATGATTCAATTCATGATTGACGATTCAATTCATGATTCATGATTCATGATTCATGATTCAATTCATGATTCATGATTCAATTTATGATTCATAATTCATGATTCAATTCATGATTCATGATTTGATTCATGATTCAATTCATGATTCATGATTCATGATTCATGATTCAATTTATGATTCATAATTCATGATTCAATTCATGATTCATGATTTGATTCATGATTCAATTCATGATTCATGATTCATGATTCAATTCATGATTCATGATTCAATTTATGATTCATAATTCATGATTCAATTCATGATTCATGATTTGATTCATGATTCAATTCATGATTCATGATTCATGATTTAATTTATGATTCATGATTCATGATTCATGATTCAATTCATGATTCATGATTCATGATTCATGATTCAATTCATGATTCAATTTATGATTCATGATTCATGATTCATGATTCAATTCATGATTCATGATTCATGATTCAATTCTGATTCATGATTCATGATTCATGATTCAATTCATGATTCATGATTCATGATTCATTTCATGATTCAATTCATGATTCATGATTTAATTCATAATTTATGATTCAATTCATGATTCAATTCATGAATCATGATTCATGATTCAATTCATGATTCACTTCATGATTCATGATTCATGGTTCAATTTATGATTCATGATTCATGATTCAATTCATAATTTAATTTATGATTCAGGATTTAATTCATGATTCATGATTCATGATTCAATTAATGATACATGATTCATGATTCAATTCATGATGCATGATTCATGATTCATGATTCATGATTCATGATTCATTATTCAAGTCATGATTCATGATTCAATTCATGATTCATGATTCATGATTCCTGATTCAATTCATGATTCATGATTCATGATGCATGATTCATGATTCATGATTCGATTTATGATTCATGATTCATGATTCATGATTCATGATTTATGATTCAATTCATGATTCATGATTCATGATTCAATTCATGATTCATGATTCACGATTCATGATTCATGATTCATGATTCAATTCATGATTCATGATTCATGATTCGATTCATGATTCATGATTCGATTCATGATTCTTGATTCATGATTCATGATTCATGATTAGATTCATGATTCATGATTCATGATTCAATTCATGATTCATGATTCATGATTCATGATTCAATTCATGATTCATGATTCGATTCATGATTCATGATTCATGATTCAATTCATGATTCATGATTCATGATTCATGATTCATGATTCAATTCATGATTCATGATTAAATTCATGATTCATGATTCAAGATTCATGATTCATGATTCAATTCATGATTCATGATTCAATTCATGATTCGAATCCTGATTCAACTCATGATTCATGATTTGATTTATGATTCATGATTCATGATTCATGATTCAATTCATGATTCATGATTCATGATTCATGATTCGATTCATGATTCAATTCATGATTCATGATTCATGATTCATGATTCAATTCATAATTCATGATTCATGATTCATGATTCGATTCATGATTCATGATTCGATTTATGATTTATGATGCATGATTCATGATTCATGATTCAATTCATGATTCATGATTCATGATTCAATTCATAATTCATGATTCATGATTCATGATTCAATTCATTATTCATGATTCATGATTCGATTCATGATTCATGATTCATGATTCATGATTCATGATTCATGATTCATGATTCAATTCATGATTCATGATTCATGATTCAATTCATGATTCATGATTCATGATTCATGATTCATGATTCGATTCATGATTCATGATTCATGATTCATGATTCAATTCATGATTTGATTCATGATTCGATTCATGATTTATGATTCGATTCATGATTCTTGATTAATGATTCATGATTCGAATCATGATTTATGATTCATGATTCAATTCATGATTCATGATTCATGATTCATGATTCAATACATGATTCATGATTTGATTCATGATTCTTGACTCATGATTCATGATTCGATTCATGATTCATGATTCATGATTCATGATTCAATTCTGGATTCATGATTCATAATTCAATTCATGATTCAATTCAAGATTCATGATTCAATTCATGATTCATGATTCAAGATTCATGATTCAATTCATGATTCATGATTCATGATTCATGATTCAATTCATGATTCATGATTCAATTTATGATTCATAATTCATGATTCAATTCATGATTCATGATTTGATTTATGATTCAATTCATGAATCATGATTCATGATTCAATTTATGATTCATGATTCATGATTCATGATTCAATTCATGATTCATGATTCATGATTCATGATTCAATTCATGATTCATGATTCATTATTCATTTCATGATTCAATTCATGATTCATGATTTAATTTATAATTTATGATTCAATTCATGATTCAATTCATGAATCATGATTCATGATTCAATTCATGATAAACTTCATGATTCATGATTCATGGTTCAATTTATGATTCATGATTCATGATTCAATTCATAATTCAATTTATGATTCAGGATTTAATTCATGATTCATGATTCATGATTCAATTAATGATACATGATTCATGATTCAATTCATGATCCATGATTCATGATTCATGATTCATGATTCATGATTCATGATTCAAGTCATGATTCATGATTCAATTCATGATTCATGATTCATGATTCATGATTCGATTCATGATTCATGATTCATGATTCAATTCATGATTCATGATTCATGATTCATGATTCGATTCATGATTCATGAGTCATGATTCGATTTATGATTCATGATTCATGATTCATGATTCATGATTCATGATTCGATTCATGATTCATGATTAATGATTCATGATTCATGATTCATGATTCGATTCATGATTTATGATTCGATTTATGATTCATGATTCATGATTCGATTTAAGATTCATAATTCATGATTCATGATTCATGATTCATGATTCGATTTAAGATTCATAATTCATGATTCATGATTCATGATTCATGATTCATGATTCAATTCATGATTCATGATTCATGATTCAATTCATCATTCATGATTCATGATTCATGATTCAATTCATGATTCATGATTCATGATTCGATTCATGATTCATGATTCGATTCATGATTCTTGATTCATGATTCATGATTCATGATTCGATTCATGATTCATGATTCATGATTCAATTCATGATTCATGATTCATGATTCGATTCATGATTCATGATTCATGATTCATGATTCAATTCATGATTTGATTCATGATTCGATTCATGATTCATGATTCATGATTCATGATTTGATTCATGATTCAATTCATGATTCATGATTCATGATTTATGATTCAATTCATGATTCATGATTCATGATTCAATTCATGATTCATGATTCACGATTTATGATTCATGATTCATGATTCTATTCATGATTCATGATTCATGATTCATGATTCAATTCATGATTCATGATTCATGATTCGATTCATGATTTATGATTCGATTCATGATTCATGATTCATGATTCAATTTAAGATTCATAATTCATGATTCATGATTCATGATTCATGATTTGATTCATGATTCATGATTCGATTCATGATTCTTGATTCATGATTCATGATTCGATTCATGATTCATGATTCATGATTCAATTCATGATTCATGATTCATGATTTATGATTCATGATTCAATTCATGATTCATGATTCATGATTCATGATTCATGATTCATGATTCAATTCATGATTCATGATTCAAGATTCATGATTCATGATTCAATTCATGATTCATGATTCAATTCATGATTCGAATCCTGATTTAACTCATGATTCATGATTTGATTTATGATTCATGATTCATGATTCATGATTCATGATTGAATTCATGATTCATGATTCATGATTCGATTCATGATTCAATTCATGATTCATGATTCATGATTCGATTCATGATTCATGATTCAATTCATGATTCATGATTCATGATTCAATTCATAATTCATGATTTATGATTCATGATTCGATTCATGATTCATGATTCGATTCATGATTCATGATGCATGATTCATGATTCATGATTCGATTCATGATTCATGATTCATAATTCGATTCATGATTCATGATTCATGATTCATGATTCAATTCATGATTCATGATTCATGATTCAATTCATGATTCATGATTCATGATTCATGATTCATGATTTGATTCATGATTCATGATTCATGATTTAATTCATGATTTGATTCATGATTCGATTCATGATTCATGATTCGATTCATGATTCTTGATTCATGATTCGATTCATGATTTATGATTCATGATTCAATTCATGATTCATGATTCATGATTCATGATTCAATTCATGATTCATGATTCGATTCATGATTCTTGACTCATGATTCATGATTCGATTCATGATTCATGATTCATGATTCAATTCATGATTCATGATTCAATTCATGATTCATGATTCGATTCATGATTCTTGACTCATGATTCATGATTCGATTCATGATTCATGATTCATTATTCAATTTATGATTCATGATTCATGATTCATGATTCAATTCATGATTCATGATTCATGATTCAATTTATGATTCATGATTCATGATTCATGATTCATGATTCAATTCTTGATTCATGATTCATAATTCAATTCATGATTCAATTCAAGATTCATGATTCAATTCATGATTGACGATTCAATTCATGATTCATGATTCATGATTCATCATTCAATTCATGATTCATGATTCAATTTATGATTCATAATTCATGATTCAATTCATGATTCATGATTTGATTCATGATTCAATTCATGATTCATGATTCATGATTCATGATTCAATTTATGATTCATAATTCATGATTCAATTCATGATTCATGATTTGATTCATGATTCAATTCATGATTCATGATTCATGATTCTATTCATGATTCATGATTCATGATTCATGATTCAATTCATGATTCATGATTCATGATTCGATTCATGATTTATGATTCGATTCATGATTCATGATTCATGATTCAATTTAAGATTCATAATTCATGATTCATGATTCATGATTCATGATTTGATTCATGATTCATGATTCGATTCATGATTCTTGATTCATGATTCATGATTCGATTCATGATTCATGATTCATGATTCAATTCATGATTCATGATTCATGATTTATGATTCATGATTCAATTCATGATTCATGATTAATGATTCATGATTCATGATTCATGATTCAATTCATGATTCATGATTCAAGATTCATGATTCATGATTCAATTCATGATTCATGATTCAATTCATGATTCGAATCCTGATTTAACTCATGATTCATGATTTGATTTATGATTCATGATTCATGATTCATGATTCATGATTGAATTCATGATTCATGATTCATGATTCGATTCATGATTCAATTCATGATTCATGATTCATGATTCGATTCATGATTCATGATTCAATTCATGATTCATGATTCATGATTCAATTCATAATTCATGATTTATGATTCATGATTCGATTCATGATTCATGATTCGATTCATGATTCATGATGCATGATTCATGATTCATGATTCGATTCATGATTCATGATTCATAATTCGATTCATGATTCATGATTCATGATTCATGATTCAATTCATGATTCATGATTCATGATTCAATTCATGATTCATGATTCATGATTCATGATTCATGATTTGATTCATGATTCATGATTCATGATTTAATTCATGATTTGATTCATGATTCGATTCATGATTCATGATTCGATTCATGATTCTTGATTCATGATTCGATTCATGATTTATGATTCATGATTCAATTCATGATTCATGATTCATGATTCATGATTCAATTCATGATTCATGATTCGATTCATGATTCTTGACTCATGATTCATGATTCGATTCATGATTCATGATTCATGATTCAATTCATGATTCATGATTCAATTCATGATTCATGATTCGATTCATGATTCTTGACTCATGATTCATGATTCGATTCATGATTCATGATTCATTATTCAATTTATGATTCATGATTCATGATTCATGATTCAATTCATGATTCATGATTCATGATTCAATTTATGATTCATGATTCATGATTCATGATTCATGATTCAATTCTTGATTCATGATTCATAATTCAATTCATGATTCAATTCAAGATTCATGATTCAATTCATGATTGACGATTCAATTCATGATTCATGATTCATGATTCATGATTCAATTCATGATTCATGATTCAATTTATGATTCATAATTCATGATTCAATTCATGATTCATGATTTGATTCATGATTCAATTCATGATTCATGATTCATGATTCATGATTCAATTTATGATTCATAATTCATGATTCAATTCATGATTCATGATTTGATTCATGATTCAATTCATGATTCATGATTCATGATTCAATTCATGATTCATGATTCAATTTATGATTCATAATTCATGATTCAATTCATGATTCATGATTTGATTCATGATTCAATTCATGATTCATGATTCATGATTTAATTTATGATTCATGATTCATGATTCATGATTCAATTCATGATTCATGATTCATGATTCATGATTCAATTCATGATTCAATTTATGATTCATGATTCATGATTCATGATTCAATTCATGATTCATGATTCATGATTCAATTCTGATTCATGATTCATGATTCATGATTCAATTCATGATTCATGATTCATGATTCATTTCATGATTCAATTCATGATTCATGATTTAATTTATAATTTATGATTCAATTCATGATTCAATTCATGAATCATGATTCATGATTCAATTCATGATTCACTTCATGATTCATGATTCATGGTTCAATTTATGATTCATGATTCATGATTCAATTCATAATTTAATTTATGATTCAGGATTTAATTCATGATTCATGATTCATGATTCAATTAATGATACATGATTCATGATTCAATTCATGATGCATGATTCATGATTCATGATTCATGATTCATTATTCAAGTCATGATTCATGATTCAATTCATGATTCATGATTCATGATTCCTGATTCAATTCATGATTCATGATTCATGATGCATGATTCATGATTCATGATTCGATTTATGATTCATGATTCATGATTCATGATTCATGATTTATGATTCAATTCATGATTCATGATTCATGATTCAATTCATGATTCATGATTCACGATTCATGATTCATGATTCATGATTCAATTCATGATTCATGATTCATGATTCGATTCATGATTCATGATTCGATTCATGATTCATGATTCATGATTCAATTTAAGATTCATAATTCATGATTCATGATTCATGATTCATGATTTGATTCATGATTCATGATTCGATTCATGATTCTTGATTCATGATTCATGATTCGATTCATGATTCATGATTCATGATTCAATTCATGATTCATGATTCATGATTTATGATTCATGATTCAATTCATGATTCATGATTCATGATTCATGATTCATGATTCATGATTCAATTCATGATTCATGATTCAAGATTCATGATTCATGATTCAATTCATGATTCATGATTCAATTCATGATTCGAATCCTGATTTAACTCATGATTCATGATTTGATTTATGATTCATGATTCATGATTCATGATTCATGATTGAATTCATGATTCATGATTCATGATTCGATTCATGATTCAATTCATGATTCATGATTCATGATTCGATTCATGATTCATGATTCAATTCATGATTCATGATTCATGATTCAATTCATAATTCATGATTTATGATTCATGATTCGATTCATGATTCATGATTCGATTCATGATTCATGATGCATGATTCATGATTCATGATTCGATTCATGATTCATGATTCATAATTCGATTCATGATTCATGATTCATGATTCATGATTCAATTCATGATTCATGATTCATGATTCAATTCATGATTCATGATTCATGATTCATGATTCATGATTTGATTCATGATTCATGATTCATGATTTAATTCATGATTTGATTCATGATTCGATTCATGATTCATGATTCGATTCATGATTCTTGATTCATGATTCGATTCATGATTTATGATTCATGATTCAATTCATGATTCATGATTCATGATTCATGATTCAATTCATGATTCATGATTCGATTCATGATTCTTGACTCATGATTCATGATTCGATTCATGATTCATGATTCATGATTCAATTCATGATTCATGATTCAATTCATGATTCATGATTCGATTCATGATTCTTGACTCATGATTCATGATTCGATTCATGATTCATGATTCATTATTCAATTTATGATTCATGATTCATGATTCATGATTCAATTCATGATTCATGATTCATGATTCAATTTATGATTCATGATTCATGATTCATGATTCATGATTCAATTCTTGATTCATGATTCATAATTCAATTCATGATTCAATTCAAGATTCATGATTCAATTCATGATTGACGATTCAATTCATGATTCATGATTCATGATTCATCATTCAATTCATGATTCATGATTCAATTTATGATTCATAATTCATGATTCAATTCATGATTCATGATTTGATTCATGATTCAATTCATGATTCATGATTCATGATTCATGATTCAATTTATGATTCATAATTCATGATTCAATTCATGATTCATGATTTGATTCATGATTCAATTCATGATTCATGATTCATGATTCTATTCATGATTCATGATTCATGATTCATGATTCAATTCATGATTCATGATTCATGATTCGATTCATGATTTATGATTCGATTCATGATTCATGATTCATGATTCAATTTAAGATTCATAATTCATGATTCATGATTCATGATTCATGATTTGATTCATGATTCATGATTCGATTCATGATTCTTGATTCATGATTCATGATTCGATTCATGATTCATGATTCATGATTCAATTCATGATTCATGATTCATGATTTATGATTCATGATTCAATTCATGATTCATGATTAATGATTCATGATTCATGATTCATGATTCAATTCATGATTCATGATTCAAGATTCATGATTCATGATTCAATTCATGATTCATGATTCAATTCATGATTCGAATCCTGATTTAACTCATGATTCATGATTTGATTTATGATTCATGATTCATGATTCATGATTCATGATTGAATTCATGATTCATGATTCATGATTCGATTCATGATTCAATTCATGATTCATGATTCATGATTCGATTCATGATTCATGATTCAATTCATGATTCATGATTCATGATTCAATTCATAATTCATGATTTATGATTCATGATTCGATTCATGATTCATGATTCGATTCATGATTCATGATGCATGATTCATGATTCATGATTCGATTCATGATTCATGATTCATAATTCGATTCATGATTCATGATTCATGATTCATGATTCAATACATGATTTATGATTCATGATTCAATTCATGATTCATGATTCATGATTCATGATTCATGATTTGATTCATGATTCATGATTCATGATTTAATTCATGATTTGATTCATGATTCGATTCATGATTCATGATTCGATTCATGATTCTTGATTCATGATTCGATTCATGATTTATGATTCATGATTCAATTCATGATTCATGATTCATGATTCATGATTCAATTCATGATTCATGATTCGATTCATGATTCTTGACTCATGATTCATGATTCGATTCATGATTCATGATTCATGATTCAATTCATGATTCATGATTCAATTCATGATTCATGATTCGATTCATGATTCTTGACTCATGATTCATGATTCGATTCATGATTCATGATTCATTATTCAATTTATGATTCATGATTCATGATTCATGATTCAATTCATGATTCATGATTCATGATTCAATTTATGATTCATGATTCATGATTCATGATTCATGATTCAATTCTTGATTCATGATTCATAATTCAATTCATGATTCAATTCAAGATTCATGATTCAATTCATGATTGACGATTCAATTCATGATTCATGATTCATGATTCATGATTCAATTCATGATTCATGATTCAATTTATGATTCATAATTCATGATTCAATTCATGATTCATGATTTGATTCATGATTCAATTCATGATTCATGATTCATGATTCATGATTCAATTTATGATTCATAATTCATGATTCAATTCATGATTCATGATTTGATTCATGATTCAATTCATGATTCATGATTCATGATTCAATTCATGATTCATGATTCAATTTATGATTCATAATTCATGATTCAATTCATGATTCATGATTTGATTCATGATTCAATTCATGATTCATGATTCATGATTTAATTTATGATTCATGATTCATGATTCATGATTCAATTCATGATTCATGATTCATGATTCATGATTCAATTCATGATTCAATTTATGATTCATGATTCATGATTCATGATTCAATTCATGATTCATGATTCATGATTCAATTCTGATTCATGATTCATGATTCATGATTCAATTCATGATTCATGATTCATGATTCATTTCATGATTCAATTCATGATTCATGATTTAATTTATAATTTATGATTCAATTCATGATTCAATTCATGAATCATGATTCATGATTCAATTCATGATTCACTTCATGATTCATGATTCATGGTTCAATTTATGATTCATGATTCATGATTCAATTCATAATTTAATTTATGATTCAGGATTTAATTCATGATTCATGATTCATGATTCAATTAATGATACATGATTCATGATTCAATTCATGATGCATGATTCATGATTCATGATTCATGATTCATTATTCAAGTCATGATTCATGATTCAATTCATGATTCATGATTCATGATTCCTGATTCAATTCATGATTCATGATTCATGATGCATGATTCATGATTCATGATTCGATTTATGATTCATGATTCATGATTCATGATTCATGATTTATGATTCAATTCATGATTCATGATTCATGATTCAATTCATGATTCATGATTCACGATTCATGATTCATGATTCATGATTCAATTCATGATTCATGATTCATGATTCGATTCATGATTCATGATTCGATTCATGATTCTTGATTCATGATTCATGATTCATGATTAGATTCATGATTCATGATTCATGATTCAATTCATGATTCATGATTCATGATTCATGATTCAATTCATGATTCATGATTCGATTCATGATTCATGATTCATGATTCAATTCATGATTCATGATTCATGATTCATGATTCATGATTCAATTCATGATTCATGATTAAATTCATGATTCATGATTCAAGATTCATGATTCATGATTCAATTCATGATTCATGATTCAATTCATGATTCATGATTCATGATTCATGATTCAATTCATAATTCATGATTCATGATTCATGATTCGATTCATGATTCATGATTCGATTTATGATTTATGATGCATGATTCATGATCCATGATTCAATTCATGATTCATGATTCATGATTCAATTCATAATTCATGATTCATGATTCATGATTCAATTCATTATTCATGATTCATGATTCGATTCATGATTCATGATTCATGATTCATGATTCATGATTCATGATTCATGATTCAATTCATGATTCATGATTCATGATTCAATTCATGATTCATGATTCATGATTCATGATTCATGATTCGATTCATGATTCATGATTCATGATTCATGATTCAATTCATGATTTGATTCATGATTCGATTCATGATTTATGATTCGATTCATGATTCTTGATTAATGATTCATGATTCGAATCATGATTTATGATTCATGATTCAATTCATGATTCATGATTCATGATTCAATACATGATTCATGATTTGATTCATGATTCTTGACTCATGATTCATGATTCGATTCATGATTCATGATTCATGATTCATGATTCATGATTCAATTCTGGATTCATGATTCATAATTCAATTCATGATTCAATTCAAGATTCATGATTCAATTCATGATTCATGATTCATGATTCATGATTCAATTCATGATTCATGATTCAATTTATGATTCATAATTCATGATTCAATTCATGATTCATGATTTGATTTATGATTCAATTCATGATTCATGATTCATGATTCAATTTATGATTCATGATTCATGATTCATGATTCAATTCATGATTCATGATTCATGATTCATGATTCAATTCACGAATCAATTTATGATTTATGATTCATGATTCATGATTCAATTCATGATTCATGATTCATGATTCAATTCATGATTCATGATTCATGATTCATGATTCAATTCATGATTCATGATTCATGATTCATTTCATGATTCAATTCATGATTCATGATTTAATTTATAATTTATGATTCAATTCATGATTAAATTCATGAATCATGATTCATAATTCAATTCAGGATTCACTTCATGATTCATGATTCATGGTTCAATTTATGATTCATGATTCATGATTCAATTCATAATTCAATTTATGATTCAGGATTTAATTCATGATTCATGATTCATGATTCAATTAATGATACATGATTCATGACTCAATTCATGATCCATGATTCATGATTCATGATTCATGATTCATGATTCAAGTCATGATTCATGATTCAATTCATGATTCATGATTCATGATTCATGATTCGATTCATGATTCAAGATTCATGATTCATGATTCATGATTCATGATTCATGATTCATGATTCGATTCATGATTCATGATTCATGATTCGATTTATGATTCATGATTCATGATTCATGATTCATGATTCATGATTTATGATTCAATTCATGCTTCATGATTCATGATTCAATTCATGATTCATGATTCACGATTCATGATTCATGATTCATGATTCGATTCATGATTCATGATTCATGATTCATGATTCATGATTTATGATTCATGATTCGATTCATGATTTATGATTCGATTTATGATTCATGATTCATGATTCGATTTAAGATTCATAATTCATGATTCATGATTCATGATTCGATTTAAGATTCATAATTCATGATTCATGATTCATGATTCATGATTCATGATTCAATTTATGATTCAATTTATGATTCATGATTCATGATTCATGATTCAATTCATGATTCATGATTCATGATTCAATTTATGATTCATGATTCATGATTCATGATTCAATTCATGATTCATGATTCATGATTCATTTCATGATTCAATTCATGATTCATGATTTAATTTATAATTTATGATTCAATTCATGATTAAATTCATGAATCATGATTCATGATTCAATTCATGATAAACTTCATGATTCATGATTCATGGTTCAATTTAGGATTCATGATTCATGATTCAATTCATAATTCAATTTATGATTTAGGATTTAATTCATGATTCAATTAATGATACATGACTCATGATTCAATTCATGATCCATGATTCAATTCATGATTCATGATTCATGATTCATGATTCGATTCATGATTTATGATTCATGATTCAATTCATGATTCATGATTCATGATTCATGATTCGATTCATGATTCATGATTCATGATTCGATTCATGATTCATGATTCATGATTCGATTTATGATTCATGATTTATGATTCAATTCATGATTCATGATTCATGATTCAATTCATGATTCATGATTCATGATTCAATTCATGATTCATGATTCACGATTCATGATTCATGATTCATGATTCGATTCATGATTCATGATTCATGATTCATGATTCATGATTCATGATTCATGATTTATGATTCGATTTATGATTCATGATTCATGATTCGATTTAAGATTCATAATTCATGATTCATGATTCATGATTCATGATTCGATTTAAGATTCATAATTCATGATTCATGATTCATGATTCATGATTCATGATTCATGATTCATGATTCAATTCATGATTCATGATTCATGATTCAATTCATCATTCATGATTCATGATTCATGATTCAATTCATGATTCATGATTCATGATTCGATTCATGATTCATGATTCGATTCATGATTCTTGATTCATGATTCATGATTCATGATTCGATTCATGATTCATGATTCATGATTCGATTCATGATTCATGATTCATGATTCGATTCATGATTCATGATTCATGATTCAATTCATGATTTGATTCATGATTCGATTCATGATTCATGATTCATGATTCATGATTTGATTCATGATTCAATTCATGATTCATGATTCATGATTTATGATTCAATTCATGATTCATGATTCAATTCATGATTCATGATTCACGATTCATGATTCATGATTCATGATTCTATTCATGATTCATGATTCATGATTCATGATTCAATTCATGATTCATGATTCATGATTCGATTCATGATTTATGATTCGATTCATGATTCATGATTCATGATTCGATTTAAGATTCATAATTCATGATTCATGATTCATGATTCATGATTGGATTTAAGATTCATAATTCATGATTCAATTCATGATTCATGATTAATGATTCATGATTCATGACTCAATTCATGATTCATGATTCATGATTCATGATTAATGATTCATGATTCATGACTCAATTCATGATTCATGATTCATGATTCGATTCATGATTCATGATTCGATTCATGATTCTTGATTCATGATTCATGATTCGATTCATGATTCATGATTCATGATTCAATTCATGATTCATGATTCATGATTCATGATTCATGATTCAATTCATGATTCGAATCCTGATTTAACTCATGATTCATGATTTGATTTATGATTCATGATTCATGATTAATGCTTCATGATTCAATTCATGATTCATGATTCATGATTCGATTCATGATTCATGATTCAATTCATGATTCATGATTCATGATTCAATTCATAATTCATGATTCATGATTCATGATTCGATTCATGATTCATGATTCGATTCATGATTCATGATGCATGATTCATGATTCATGATTCGATTCATGATTCATGATTCATGATTCGATTCATGATTCATGATTCATGATTCATGATTCATGATTCAATTCATGATTCATGATTCATGATTCAATTCATGATTCATGATTCATGATTCATGATTCATGATTCGATTCATGATTCATGATTCATGATTCAATTCATGATTTGATTCATGATTCGATTCATGATTCATGATTCGATTCATGATTCTTGATTCATGATTCATGATTAGATTCATGATTTATGATTCATGATTCAATTCATGATTCATGATTCATGATTCATGATTCAATTCATGATTCATGATTCGATTCATGATTCTTGACTCATGATTCATGATTCGATTCATGATTCATGATTCATGATTCAATTCATGATTCATGATTCGATTCATGATTCTTGACTCATGTTTCGATTTATGATTCAATTCATGATTCATGAGTCAATTCATGATTCATGATTCATGATTTATGATTCATGATTCAATTCATGATTCATGATTCATGATTCGATTCATGATTCATGATTCATGATTCAATTCATGATTTGATTCATGATTCAATTCATGATTCATGATTCATGATTCATGATTTGATTCATGATTCAATTCATGATTCATGATTCATGATTCATGATTCAATTCATGATTAATGATTCATGATTCATGATTGGATTTAAGATTCATAATTCATGATTCATGATTCATGATTCATGATTCATGAATAATGATTCATGACTCAATTCATGACTCATGATTCATGATTCGATTCATGATTCATGATTTGATTCATGATTCTTGACTCATGATTCATGATTCGATTCATGATTCATGATTCATGATTCATGATTCATGATTCAATTCTGGATTCATGATTCATTATAATTCAATTCATGATTCAATTCAAGATTCATGATTCAATTCATGATTCATGATTCATGATTCATGATTCAATTCATGATTCATGATTCAATTTATGATTCATAATTCATGATTCTATTCATGATTCATGATTTGATTTATGATTCAATTCATGATTCATGATTCATGATTCAATTTATGATTCATGATTCATGATTCATGATTCAATTCATGATTCATGATTCATGATTCATGATTCAATTCACGAATCAATTTATGATTTATGATTCATGATTCATGATTCAATTCATGATTCATGATTCATGATTCAATTCATGATTCATGATTCATGATTCATGATTCAATTCATGATTCATGATTCATGATTCATTTCATGATTCAATTCATGATTCATGATTTAATTTATAATTTATGATTCAATTCATGATTCAATTCATGAATCATGATTCATGATTCAATTCATGATTCACTTCATGATTCATGATTCATGGTTCAATTTATGATTCATGATTCATGATTCAATTCATAATTCAATTTATGATTCAGGATTTAATTCATGATTCATGATTCATGATTCAATTAATGATACATGATTCATGACTCAATTCATGATCCATGATTCATGATTCATGATTCATGATCCATGATTCAAGTCATGATTCATGATTCAATTCATGATTCATGATTCATGATTCATGATTCATGATTCGATTCATGATTCAAGATTCATGATTCATGATTCATGATTCATGATTCATGATTCATGATTCGATTCATGATTCATGATTCATGATTCGATTTATGATTCATGATTCATGATTCATGATTCATGATTCATGATTTATGATTCAATTCATGATTCATGATTCATGATTCAATTCATGATTCATGATTCACGATTCATGATTCATGATTCATGATTCGATTCATGATTCATGATTCATGATTCATGATTCATGATTTATGATTCATGATTCGATTCATGATTTATGATTCGATTTATGATTCATGATTCATGATTCGATTTAAGATTCATAATTCATGATTCATGATTCATGATTCGATTTAAGATTCATAATTCATGATTCATGATTCATGATTCATGATTCATGATTCATGATTCAATTTATGATTCAATTTATGATTCATGATTCATGATTCATGATTCAATTCATGATTCATGATTCATGATTCAATTTATGATTCATGATTCATGATTCATGATTCAATTCATGATTCATGATTCATGATTCATGATTCATGATTCATTTCATGATTCAATTCATGATTCATGATTTAATTTATAATTTATGATTCAATTCATGATTAAATTCATGAATCATGATTCATGATTCAATTCATGATAAACTTCATGATTCATGATTCATGGTTCAATTTAGGATTCATGATTCATGATTCAATTCATAATTCAATTTAGGATTTAGGATTTAATTCATGATTCATGATTCATGATTCAATTAATGATACATGACTCATGATTCAATTCATGATCCATGATTCATGATTCATGATTCATGATTCAAGTCATGATTCATGATTCAATTCATGATTCATGATTCATGATTCATGATTCGATTCATGATTCATGATTCATGATTCAATTCATGATTCATGATTCATGATTCGATTCATGATTCATGATTCATGATTCGATTCATGATTCATGATTCATGATTCGATTTATGATTCATGATTTATGATTCAATTCATGATTCATGATTCATGATTCAATTCATGATTCATGATTCATGATTCAATTCATGATTCATGATTCACGATTCATGATTCATGATTCATGATTCGATTCATGATTCATGATTCATGATTCATGATTCATGATTCATGATTTATGATTCGATTTATGATTCATGATTCATGATTCGATTTATAATTCATAATTCATGATTCATGATTCATGATTCATGATTCGATTTAAGATTCATAATTCATGATTCATGATTCATGATTCATGATTCATGATTCATGATTCAATTCATGATTCATGATTCATGATTCAATTCATCATTCATGATTCATGATTCATGATTCAATTCATGATTCATGATTCATGATTCGATTCATGATTCATGATTCGATTCATGATTCTTGATTCATGATTCATGATTCATGATTCGATTCATGATTCATGATTCATGATTCGATTCATGATTCATGATTCATGATTCGATTCATGATTCATGATTCATGATTCAATTCATGATTTGATTCATGATTCGATTCATGATTCATGATTCATGATTTGATTCATGATTCAATTCATGATTCATGATTCATGATTTATGATTCAATTCATGATTCATGATTCAATTCATGATTCATGATTCACGATTCATGATTCATGATTCATGATTCTATTCATGATTCATGATTCATGATTCATGATTCAATTCATGATTCATGATTCATGATTCGATTCATGATTTATGATTCGATTCATGATTCATGATTCATGATTCGATTTAAGATTCATAATTCATGATTCATGATTCATGATTCATGATTGGATTTAAGATTCATAATTCATGATTCATGATTCATGATTCATGATTAATGATTCATGATTCATGACTCAATTCATGATTCATGATTCATGATACGATTCATGATTCATGATTCGATTCATGATTCTTGATTCATGATTCATGATTCGATTCATGATTCATGATTCATGATTCAATTCATGATTCATGATTCATGATTCATGATTCATGATTCATGATTCAATTCATGATTCGAATCCTGATTTAACTCATGATTCATGATTTGATTTATGATTCATGATTCATGATTAATGCTTCATGATTCAATTCATGATTCATGATTCATGATTCGATTCATGATTCATGATTCAATTCATGATTCATGATTCATGATTCAATTCATAATTCATGATTCATGATTCATGATACGATTCATGATTCATGATTCGATTCATGATTCATGATGCATGATTCATGATTCATGATTCGATTCATGATTCATGATTCATGATTCGATTCATGATTCATGATTCATGATTCATGATTCATGATTCAATTCATGATTCATGATTCAATTCATGATTCATGATTCATGATTCATGATTCATGATTCGATTCATGATTCATGATTCATGATTCATGATTCAATTCATGATTTGATTCATGATTCGATTCATGATTCATGATTCGATTCATGATTCTTGATTCATGATTCATGATTCGATTCATGATTTATGATTCATGATTCAATTCATGATTCATGATTCATGATTCATGATTCAATTCATGATTCATGATTCGATTCATGATTCTTGACTCATGATTCATGATTCGATTCATGATTCATGATTCATGATTCAATTCATGATTCATGATTCGATTCATGATTCTTGACTCATGATTCGATTTATGATTCAATTCATGATTCATGAGTCAATTCATGATTCATGATTCATGATTTATGATTCATGATTCAATTCATGATTCATGATTCATGATTCGATTCATGATTCATGATTCAATTCATGATTTGATTCATGATTCAATTCATGATTCATGATTCATGATTCATGATTTGATTCATGATTCAATTCATGATTCATGATTCATGATTCATGATTCAATTCATGATTAATGATTCATGATTCATGATTGGATTTAAGATTCATAATTCATGATTCATGATTCATGATTCATGATTCATGAATAATGATTCATGACTCAATTCATGACTCATGATTCATGATTCGATTCATGATTCATGATTCGATTCATGATTCTTGATTCATGATTCATGATTCGATTCATGATTCATGATTCATGATTCAATTAATGATTCATGATTCATGATTCATGATTCATGATTCAATTCATGATTCGAATCCTGATTTAACTCATGATTCATGATTTGATTTATGATTCATGATTCATGATTCATTATTCATGATTCAATTCATGATTCATGATTCATGATTCGATTCATGATTCATGATTCAATTCATGATTCATGATTCATGATTCAATTCATAATTCATGATTCATGATTCGATTTATGATTCATGATTCGATTCATGATTCATGATTCATGATTCGATTCATGATTCATGATTCATGATTCATGATTCATGATTCATGATTCAATTCATGATTCATGATTCATGATTCAATTCATGATTCATGATTCATGATTCATGATTCATGATTCGATTCATGATTCATGATTCATGATTCAATTCATGATTTTATTCATGATTCGATTCATGATTAATGATTCGATTCATGATTCTTGATTCATGATTCATGATTCTATTCATGATTTATGATTCATGATTCAATTCATGATTCATGATTCATTATTCATGATTCAATTCATGATTCATGATTCGATTCATGATTCTTGACTCATGATTCATGATTCGATTCATGATTCATGATTCATGATTCAATTCATGATTCATGATTCAATTCATGATTCATGATTCGATTCATGATTCTTGACTCATGATTCATGATTCAATTCATGATTCAAGATTCATGATTCGATTCATGATTCATGATACAATTCATGATTCATGACTCATGATTCGATTTATGATTCAATTCATGATTCATGAGTCAATTCATGATTCATGATTCATGATTTATGATTCATGATTCAATTCATGATTCATGATTCATGATTCGATTCATGATTCATGATTCAATTCATGATTTGATTCATGATTCAATTCATGATTCATGATTCATGATTCATGATTCATGATTTGATTCATGATTCAATTCATGATTCATGATTCATGATTCATGATTCAATTCATGATTAATGATTCATGATTCGATTTATGATTCATGATTAATGATTCATGATTCATGATTCATGATTCATGATTCAATTTATGATTCATGATTCATGATTCAAATTATGATTCATGATTCATGATTCATAATTCAATTCATAATTCATGATTTATGATTCATGATTCGATTAATGATTTATGATTCATGATTCATTATTCATGATTCATGATTCAATTCATGATTTATGATTCATGATTCAATTCATGATTCATGATTTATGATTCATGATTCATGATTCATGATTCAATTCATGATTCATGATTCAATTCATGATTCATGATTTATGATTCATGATTCATGATTCTTGATTCATGTTTCGATTCATGATTCATGATTCATGATTCATGATTCAATTCATGATTCATGATTCGATTCATGATTCATGATTCGATTCATGATTCATGATTCAATTCATGATTCATGATTCATGATTCAATTCGTGATTCATGATTCGATTTATGATTCTTGACTCATGATTCATGATTCGATTCATGATTCATGATTCATTATTCAATTCATGATTCATGATTCAATTCATGATTCATGATTCATGATTCAATTCATGATTCATGATTCATGATTCATGATTCAATTCATGATTCATGATTCATGATTCAATTCATAATTCATGATTCAATTCATGATTCATGATTCGATTCATGATTCTTGACTCATGATTCATGATTCGATTCATGATTCATGATTCATGATTCAATTCATAAATCATGATTCAATTCATGATTCATGATTCATGATTCAATTTATGATTCAATTCATGATTCATGAGTCAATTCATGATTCATGATTCATGATTCATGATTCATGATTCATGATTCAATTCATGATTCATGATTCATGATTCAATTCATGATTCATGATTCATGATTCAATTCATGATTTGATTCATGATTCGATTCATGATTCATGATTCATGATTCATGATTTGATTCATGATTCAATTCATGATTCATGATTCATGATTCAATTCATGATTAATGATTCATGATTCGATTTATGATTCATGATTCATGATTCATGATTCATGATTCATGATTCATGATTCAATTTATGATTCATGATTCATGATTCAAATTATGATTCATGATTCATGATTCAATTCATGATTCATGATTCATAATTCAATTCATAATTCATGATTTATGATTCATGATTCGATTAATGATTTATGATTCATGATTCATGATTCATGATTCATGATTCATGATTCATGATTCATGATTCAATTCATGATTCATGATTCATGATTCAATTCATGATTCATGATTTATGATTTATGATTCATGATTCTTGATTCATGTTTCGATTCATGATTCATGATTCATGATTCATGATTCAATTCATGATTCATGATTCGATTCATGATTCATGATTCGATTCATGATTCTTGATTCATGATTCATGATTCAATTCATGATTCATGATTCGATTCATGATTCATGATTCGATTCATGATTCTTGATTCATGATTCATGATTCAATTCATGATTCATGATTCATGATTCATGATTCAATTCATGATTCATGATTCGATTTATGATTCTTGATTCATGATTCATGATTCGATTCATGATTCATGATTCATTATTCAATTCATGATTCATGATTCAATTCATGATTCAAGATTCATGATTCGATTCATGATTCATGATACAATTCATGATTCATGATTCATGATTCGATTCATGATTCAATTCATGATTCATGATTCGATTCATGATTCAAGATTCATGATTCGATTCATGATTCATGATACAATTCATGATTCGATTCATGATTCAATTCATGATTCATGATTCGATTCATGGTTCATGATTCAATTCATGATTCATGATTCATGATTCAATTCATGATTCAATTCATGATTCATGATTCATGATTCAATTTATGATTCATGATTCATGATTCATGATTCATGATTCAATTCTTGATTCATGATTCATAATTCAATTCATGATTCAATTCAAGATTCATGATTCAATTCATGATTCATGATTCATGATTCATGATTCAATTCATGATTCATGATTCAATTTATGATTGATAATTCATGATTCAATTCATGATTCATGATTTGATTCATGATTCATGATTCAATTTATGATTCATGATTCATGATGCATGATTCAATTCATGATTCATGATTCATGATTCATGATTCAATTCATGATTCATGATTCATGATTCATGATTCAGTTCATGATTCAATTTATGATTCATGATTCATGATGCATGATTCAATTCATGATTCATGATTCATGATTCATGATTCAATTCATGATTCATGATTCATGATTCATGATTCAATTCATGATTCATGATTCATTAATCATTTCATGATTTAATTCATGATTCATGATTTAATTTATAATTTATGATTCAATTCATGATTCAATTCATGAATCATGATTCATGATTCAATTCATGATTCACTTCATGATTCATGATTCATGGTTCAATTTATGATTCATGATTCATGATTCAATTCATAATTCAATTTATGATTCAGGATTTAATTCATGATTCATGATTCATGATTCAATTAATGATACATGATTCATGATTTAATTCATGATCCATGATTCATGATTCATGATTCATGATTCATGATTCATGATTCATGATTCATGATTCAAGTCATGATTCATGATTCAATTCATGATTCATGATTCATGATTCATGATTCGATTCATGATTCATGATTCATGATTCAATTCATGATTCATGATTCATGATTCATGATTCGATTCATGATTCATGATTCATGATTCGATTTATGATTCATGATTCATGATTCATGATTCATGATTTATGATTCAATTCATGATTCATGATTCATGATTCAATTCATGATTCATGATTCACGATTCATGATTCATGATTCATGATTCGATTCATGATTCATGATTCATGATTCGATTCATGATTCATGATTCATGATTCGATTCATGATTTATGATTCGATTTAAGATTCATAATTCATGATTCATGATTCATAATTCATGATTCGATTTAAGATTCATAATTCATGAGTCATGATTCATGATTCATGATTCATGATTCAATTCATGATTCATGATTCATGATTCAATTCATCATTCATGATTCATCATTCATGATTCAATTCATGATTCATGATTCGATTCATGATTCATGAATCGATTCATGATTCTTGATTCATGATTCATGATTCATGATTCGATTCATGATTCATGATTCATGATTCAATTCATGATTCATGATTCATGATTCATTATTCAATTCATGATTCATGATTCGATTCATGATTCATGATTCATGATTTAATTCATGATTCATGATTCGATTCATGATTCATGATTCAATTCATGATTCATGATTCATGATTCATGATTCATGATTCATGATTCATGATTCAATTCATGATTCATGATTAAATTTATGATTCATGATTCAAGATTCATGATTCATTATTCAATTCATGATTCATGATTCAATTCATGATTCGAATCCTGATTCAACTCATGATTCATGATTTGATTTATGATTCATGATTCATGATTCATGATTCATGATTCAATTCATGATTCATGATTCATGATTCGATTCATGATTCATGATTCAATTCATGATTCATGATTCATGATTCAATTCATAATTCATGATTCATGATTCATGATTCGATTCATGATTCATGATTCGATTTATGATTCATGATGCATGATTCATGATTCATGATTCAATTCATGATTCATGATTCATGATTCAATTCATTATTCATGATTCATGATTCGATTCATGATTCATGATTCATGATTCGATTTATGATTCATGATTCATGATTCATGATTCATGATTCATGATTCAATTCATGATTCATGATTCATGATTCAATTCATGATTTGATTCATGATTCGATTCATGATTCATGATTCGATTCATGATTCTTGATTAATGATTCATGATTCGATTCATGATTTATGATTCATGATTCAATTCATGATTCATGATTCATGATTCATGATTCAATTCATGATTCAATTCGAGATTCATGATTCAATTCATGATTCGATTCATGATTTATGATTCATGATTCAATTCATGATTCAATTTATGATTCATAATTCATGATTCAATTCATGATTCATGATTCGATTCATGATTCAATTCATGATTCATAATTCATGATTCAATTTATGATTCATGATTCATGATTCATGATTCAATTCATGATTCATGATTCATGATTCATGATTCAATTCATGATTCAATTTATGATTCATGATTCATGATTCATGATTCAATTCATGATTCATAATTCATGATTCAATTCATGATTCATGATTCATGATTCATGATTCAATTCATGATTCATGATTCATGATTCATTTCATGATTCAATTCATGATTCATGATTTAATTTATAATTTATGATTCAATTCATGATTCAATTCATGAATCATGATTCATGATTCAATTCATTATTCACTTCATGATTCATGATTCATGGTTCAATTTATGATTCATGATTCATGATTCAATTCATAATTCAATTTATGATTCAGGATTTAATTCATGATTCATGATTCAATTAATGATACATGATTCATGATTCAATTCATGATCCATGATTCATGATTCATGATTCATGATTCATGATTCATGATTCAAGTCATGATTCATGATTAAATTCATGATTCATGATTCATGATTCATGATTCGATTCATGATTCATGATTCATGATTCAATTCATGATTCATGATTCATGATTCGATTCATGATTCATGATTCATGATTCGATTTATGATTCATGATTCATGATTCATGATTCATGATTTATGATTCAATTCATGATTCATGATTCATGATTCATGATTCGATTCATGATTCATGAATTATGATTCATGATTCATGATTCGTTTCATGATTCATGAATTATGATTCATGATTCAATTCATGATTCATGATTCATGATTCATGATTCGATTCATGATTCATGATTTATGATTCGATTTAAGATTCATAATTCATGATTCATGATTCATGATTCATGATTCGATTTAAGATTCATAATTCATGATTCATGATTCATGATTCATGATTCATGATTCAATTCATGATTCATGATTCATGATTCATGATTCATGATTCAATTCATGATTCATGATTCATGATTCATGATTCAATTCATGAGTCATGATTCATGATTCGTTCATGATTCATGATTCGATTCATGATTCATGATTCATGATTCAATTCATGATTCATGATTCATGATTCATGATTCAATTCATGAGTCATGATTCATGATTCGATTAATGATTCATGATTCATGATTCATGATTCATGATTCATGATTCATGATTCAAGTCATGATTCATGATTAAATTCATGATTCATGATTCGATTCATGATTTATGATTCGATTCATGATTCATGATTCATGATTCGATTTAAGATTCATAATTCATGATTCATGATTCACGATTCATGATTCATGATTCATGATTCGATTCATGATTCATGGTTTGATTCATGATTTATGATTCGATTTAAGATTCATAATTCATGATTCATGATTCATGATTCATGATTCGATTTAAGATTCATAATTCATGATTCATGATTCATGATTCATGATTCATGATTCATGATTCAATTCATGATTCATGATTCATGATTCAATTCATCATTCATGATTCATGATTCATGATTCAATTCATGATTCATAATTCATGATTCATAATTCATGATTCATGATTCATGATTCAATTCATGATTCATGATTCATGATTCAATTCATCATTCATGATTCATGATTCATGATTCAATTCATGATTCATGATTCATGATTCGATTCATGATTCATGATTCGATTTATGATTCTTGATTCATGATTCATGATTCATGATTCAATTCATGATTCATGATTCATGATACAATTCATGATTCATGATTCATGATTCATGATTCGATTCATGATTCGATTCATGATTCATGATTCATGATTCGATTCATGATTCATGATTCATGATTCAATTCATGATTCATGATTCGATTCATGATTCATGATTCATGATTCAATTCATGATTCATGATTCATGATTCATGATTCAATTCATGATTCAATTTATGATTCATGATTCATGATTCATGATTCATGATTCATGATTCATGATTCATGATTCAATTCATGATTCATGATTCATGATTCATTTCATGATTCAATTCATGATTCATGATTTAATTTATAATTTATGATTCAATTCATGATTAAATTCATGAATCATGATTCATGATTCAATTCATGATTCACTTCATGATTCATGATTCATGGTTCAATTTATGATTCATGATTCATGATTCAATTCATAATTCAATTTATGATTCAGGATTTAATTCATGATTCATGATTCATGATTCAATTAATGATACATGATTCATGATTCAATTCATGATCCATGATTCATGATTCATGATTCATGATTCATGATTCAAGTCATGATTCATGATTCAATTCATGATTCATGATTCATGATTCGATTCATGATTCATGATTCATGATTCAATTCATGATTCATGATTCATGATTCATGATTCGATTCATGATTCATGATTCATGATTCGATTTATGATTCATGATTCATGATTCATGATTCATGATTTATGATTCAATTCATGATTCATGATTCATGATTCATGATTCGATTCATGATTCATGAATTATGATTCATGATTCATGATTCAATTCATGATTCATGAATTATGATTCATGATTCATGATTCATGATTCGATTCATGATTTATGATTTGATTTATGATTCATGATTCATGATTCGATTTAAGATTCATAATTCATGATTCATGATTCATGATTCATGATTCGATTTAAGATTCATAATTCATGATTCATGATTCATGATTCATGATTCATGATTCAATTCATGATTCAAGATTCATGATTCAATTCATCATTCATGATTCATGATTCATGATTCAATTCATGAGTCATGATTCATGATTCGATTCATGATTCATGATTCGATTCATGATTCATGATTCATGATTCAATTCATGATTCATGATTCATGATTCGATTCATGGTTCATGATTCATGATTCATGATTCAATTCATGATTTGATTCATGATTCGATTCATGATTCATGATTCATGATTCAATTCATGATTCATGATTCATGATTCGATTCATGATTCATGATTCATGATTCATGATTCAATTCATGATTTGATTCATGATTCGATTCATGATTCATGATTCATGATTCATGATTTGATTCATGATTCAATTCATGATTCATGATTCATGATTTATGATTCAATTCATGATTCATGATTCATGATTCAATTCATGATTCATGATTCACGATTCATGATTCATGATTCATGATTCTATTCATGATTCATGATTCATGATTCAATTCATGATTCATGATTCATGATTCAATTCATGATTTATGATTCGATTCATGATTCATGATTCATGATTCGATTTAAGATTCATAATTCATGATTCATGATTCACGATTCATGATTCATGATTCATGATTCGATTCATGATTCATGATTCATGATTCGATTCATGATTAATGATTCGATTTAAGATTCATAATTCATGATTCATGATTCATGATTCATGATTCGATTTAAGATTCATAATTCATGATTCATGATTCATGATTCATGATTCATGATTCAATTCATGATTCATGATTCATGATTCAATTCATCATTCATGATTCATGATTCATGATTCAATTCATGATTCATGATTCATGATTCGATTCATGATTCATGATTCGATTCATGATTCTTGATTCATGATTCATGATTCATGATTCGATTCATGATTCATGATTCATGATTCAATTCATGATTCATGATTCATGATTCATTATTCAATTCATGATTCATGATTCGATTCATGATTCATGATTCATGATTCGATTCATGATTCATGATTCATGATTCAATTCATGATTCATGATTCATGATTCATGATTCATGATTCATGATTCAATTCATGATTCATGATTAAATTCATGATTCATGATTCAAGATTCATGATTCATTATTCAATTCATGATTCATGATTCAATTCATGATTCGAATCCTGATTCAATTCATGATTCGAATCCTGATTCAACTCATGATTCATGATTTGATTTATGATTCATGATTCATGATTCATGATTCATGATTCAATTCATGATTCATGATTCATGATTCGATTCATGATTCATGATTCGATTCATGATTCATGATTCGATTTATGATTCATGATTCATGATTCAATTCATGATTCATGATTCATGATTCAATTCATTATTCATGATTCATGATTCGATTCATGATTCATGATTCATGATTCGATTTATGATTCATGATTCATGATTCATGATTCATGATTTATGATTCAATTCATGATTCATGATTCATGATTCATGATTCGATTCATGATTTATGATTCATGATTCATGATTCAATTCATGATTTGATTCATGATTCGATTCATGATTCATGATTCGATTCATGATTTATGATTCATGATTCAATTCATGATTCATGATTCATGATTCATGATTCAATTCATGATTCAATTCAAGATTCATGATTCAATTCATGATTCGAATCCTGATTCAACTCATGATTCATGATTTGATTTATGATTCATGATTCATGATTCATGATTCATGATTCAATTCATGATTCATGATTCATGATTCGATTCATGATTCATGATTCAATTCATGATTCATGATTCATGATTCAATTCATAATTCATGATTCATGATTCATGATTCGATTCATGATTCATGATTCAATTCATGATTCATGATTCATGATTCGATTCATGATTCATGATTCATGATTCAATTCATGATTCATGATTCATGATTCATGATTCGATTCATGATTCATGATTCATGATTCGATTTATGATTCATGATTCATGATTCATGATTCATGATTTATGATTCAATTCATGATTCATGATTCATGATTCATGATTCGATTCATGATTCATGAATTATGATTCATGATTCATGATTCGATTCATGATTCATGATTCGATTCATGATTCATGAATTATGATTCATGATTCATGATTCATGATTCGATTCATGATTTATGATTCGATTTATGATTCATGATTCATGATTCGATTTAAGATTCATAATTCATGATTCATGATTCATGATTCATGATTCGATTTAAGATTCATAATTCATGATTCATGATTCATGATTCATGATTCATGATTCAATTCATGATTCATGATTCATGATTCAATTCATCATTCATGATTCATGATTCATGATTCAATTCATGAGTCATGATTCATGATTCGATTCATGATTCATGATTCGATTCATGATTCATGATTCATGATTCAATTCATGATTCATGATTCATGATTCGATTCATGATTCAATTCATGATTTGATTCATGATTCGATTCATTATTCATGATTCATGATTCAATTCATGATTCATGATTCAATTCATGATTTGATTCATGATTCGATTCATGATTCATGATTCATGATTCATGATTTGATTCATGATTCAATTCATGATTCATGATTCATGATTTATGATTCAATTCATGATTCATGATTCATGATTCAATTCATGATTCATGATTCACGATTCATGATTCATGATTCATGATTCTATTCATGATTCATGATTCATGATTCAATTCATGATTCATGATTCATGATTCGATTCATGATTTATGATTCGATTCATGATTCATGATTCATGATTCTATTTAAGATTCATAATTCATGATTCATGATTCACGATTCATGATTCATGATTCATGATTCGATTCATGATTCATGATTCATGATTCGATTCATGATTTATGATTCGATTTAAGATTCATAATTCATGATTCATGATTCATGATTCATGATTCGATTTAAGATTCATAATTCATGATTCATGATTCATGATTCATGATTCATGATTCAATTCATATTTCATGATTCATGATTCAATTCATCATTCATGATTCATGATTCATGATTCAATTCATGATTCATGATTCGATTCATGATTCATGATTCGATTCATGATTCCTGATTCATGATTCAATTCATGATTCATGATTCATGATTCATTATTCAATTCATGATTCATGATTCGATTCATGATTCATGATTCATGATTCGATTCATGATTCATGATTCAATTCATGATTCATGATTAAATTCATGATTCATGATTCAAGATTCATGATTCATTATTCAATTCATGATTCATGATTCAATTCATGATTCGAATCCTGATTCAACTCATGATTCATGATTTGATTTATGATTCATGATTCAAGATTCATGATTCATTATTCAATTCATGATTCATGATTCATGATTCGATTCATGATTCATGATTCAATTCATGATTCATGATTCATGATTCAATTCATAATTCATGATTCATGATTCATGATTCGATTCATGATTCATGATTCGATTTATGATTCATGATGCATGATTCATGATTCATGATGCATGATTCATGATTCATGATTCAATTCATGATTCATGATTCATGATTCAATTCATTATTCATGATTCATGATTCGATTCATGATTCATGATTCATGATTCGATTTATGATTCATGATTCATGATTCATGATTCATGATTCATGATTCAATTCATGATTCATGATTCATGATTCAATTCATGATTCATGATTCATGATTCAATTCATGATTCATGATTCATGATTCATGATTCGATTCATGATTTATGATTCATGATTCATGATTCAATTCATGATTCATGATTCATGATTCATGATTCAATTCATGATTCATGATTCGATTCATGATTCATGATTCATGATTCGATTCATGATTCATGATTCATGATTCAATTCATGATTCATGATTCGATTCATGATTCATGATTCATGATTCAATTCATGATTCATGATTCATGATTCATGATTCAATTCATGATTCAATTTATGATTCATGATTCATGATTCATGATTCATGATTCATGATTCATGATTCATGATTCAATTCATGATTCATGATTCATGATTCATTTCATGATTCAATTCATGATTCATGATTTAATTTATAATTTATGATTCAATTCATGATTAAATTCATGAATCATGATTCATGATTCAATTCATGATTCACTTCATGATTCATGATTCATGGTTCAATTTATGATTCATGATTCATGATTCAATTCATAATTCAATTTATGATTCAGGATTTAATTCATGATTCATGATTCATGATTCAATTAATGATACATGATTCATGATTCAATTCATGATCCATGATTCATGATTCATGATTCATGATTCATGATTCAAGTCATGATTCATGATTCAATTCATGATTCATGATTCATGATTCGATTCATGATTCATGATTCATGATTCAATTCATGATTCATGATTCATGATTCATGATTCGATTCATGATTCATGATTCATGATTCGATTTATGATTCATGATTCATGATTCATGATTCATGATTTATGATTCAATTCATGATTCATGATTCATGATTCATGATTCGATTCATGATTCATGAATTATGATTCATGATTCATGATTCAATTCATGATTCATGAATTATGATTCATGATTCATGATTCATGATTCGATTCATGATTTATGATTCGATTTATGATTCATGATTCATGATTCGATTTAAGATTCATAATTCATGATTCATGATTCATGATTCATGATTCGATTTAAGATTCATAATTCATGATTCATGATTCATGATTCATGATTCATGATTCAATTCATGATTCAAGATTCATGATTCAATTCATCATTCATGATTCATGATTCATGATTCAATTCATGAGTCATGATTCATGATTCGATTCATGATTCATGATTCGATTCATGATTCATGATTCATGATTCAATTCATGATTCATGATTCATGATTCGATTCATGGTTCATGATTCATGATTCATGATTCAATTCATGATTTGATTCATGATTCAATTCATGATTCATGATTCATGATTCAATTCATGATTCATGATTCATGATTCGATTCATGATTCATGATTCATGATTCATGATTCAATTCATGATTTGATTCATGATTCGATTCATGATTCATGATTCATGATTCATGATTTGATTCATGATTCAATTCATGATTCATGATTCATGATTTATGATTCAATTCATGATTCATGATTCATGATTCAATTCATGATTCATGATTCACGATTCATGATTCATGATTCATGATTCTATTCATGATTCATGATTCATGATTCAATTCATGATTCATGATTCATGATTCAATTCATGATTTATGATTCGATTCATGATTCATGATTCATGATTCGATTTAAGATTCATAATTCATGATTCATGATTCACGATTCATGATTCATGATTCATGATTCGATTCATGATTCATGATTCATGATTCGATTCATGATTAATGATTCGATTTAAGATTCATAATTCATGATTCATGATTCATGATTCATGATTCGATTTAAGATTCATAATTCATGATTCATGATTCATGATTCATGATTCATGATTCAATTCATGATTCATGATTCATGATTCAATTCATCATTCATGATTCATGATTCATGATTCAATTCATGATTCATGATTCATGATTCGATTCATGATTCATGATTCGATTCATGATTCTTGATTCATGATTCATGATTCATGATTCGATTCATGATTCATGATTCATGATTCAATTCATGATTCATGATTCATGATTCATTATTCAATTCATGATTCATGATTCGATTCATGATTCATGATTCATGATTCGATTCATGATTCATGATTCATGATTCAATTCATGATTCATGATTCATGATTCATGATTCATGATTCATGATTCAATTCATGATTCATGATTAAATTCATGATTCATGATTCAAGATTCATGATTCATTATTCAATTCATGATTCATGATTCAATTCATGATTCGAATCCTGATTCAATTCATGATTCGAATCCTGATTCAACTCATGATTCATGATTTGATTTATGATTCATGATTCATGATTCTTGATTCATGATTCAATTCATGATTCATGATTCATGATTCGATTCATGATTCATGATTCGATTCATGATTCATGATTTGATTTATGATTCATGATTCATGATTCAATTCATGATTCATGATTCATGATTCAATTCATTATTCATGATTCATGATTCGATTCATGATTCATGATTCATGATTCGATTTATGATTCATGATTCATGATTCATGATTCATGATTTATGATTCAATTCATGATTCATGATTCATGATTCAATTCATGATTCATGATTCATGATTCAATTCATGATTCATGATTCATGATTCATGATTCGATTCATGATTTATGATTCATGATTCATGATTCAATTCATGATTTGATTCATGATTCGATTCATGATTCATGATTCGATTCATGATTTATGATTCATGATTCAATTCATGATTCATGATTCATGATTCATGATTCAATTCATGATTCAATTCAAGATTCATGATTCAATTCATGATTCGAATCCTGATTCAACTCATGATTCATGATTTGATTTATGATTCATGATTCATGATTCATGATTCATGATTCAATTCATGATTCATGATTCATGATTCGATTCATGATTCATGATTCAATTCATGATTCATGATTCATGATTCAATTCATAATTCATGATTCATGATTCATGATTCGATTCATGATTCATGATTCAATTCATGATTCATGATTCATGATTCGATTCATGATTCATGATTCATGATTCAATTCATGATTCATGATTCATGATTCATGATTCGATTCATGATTCATGATTCATGATTCGATTTATGATTCATGATTCATGATTCATGATTCATGATTTATGATTCAATTCATGATTCATGATTCATGATTCATGATTCGATTCATGATTCATGAATTATGATTCATGATTCATGATTCGATTCATGATTCATGATTCGATTCATGATTCATGAATTATGATTCATGATTCATGATTCATGATTCGATTCATGATTTATGATTCGATTTATGATTCATGATTCATGATTCGATTTAAGATTCATAATTCATGATTCATGATTCATGATTCATGATTCAATTTAAGATTCATAATTCATGATTCATGATTCATGATTCATGATTCATGATTCAATTCATGATTCATGATTCATGATTCAATTCATCATTCATGATTCATGATTCATGATTCAATTCATGAGTCATGATTCATGATTCGATTCATGATTCATGATTCGATTCATGATTCATGATTCATGATTCAATTCATGATTCATGATTCATGATTCGATTCATGATTCAATTCATGATTTGATTCATGATTCGATTCATGATTCATGATTCATGATTCAATTCATGATTCATGATTCGATTCATGATTTGATTCATGATTCGATTCATGATTCATGATTCATGATTCATGATTTGATTCATGATTCAATTCATGATTCATGATTCATGATTTATGATTCAATTCATGATTCATGATTCATGATTCAATTCATGATTCATGATTCACGATTCATGATTCATGATTCATGATTCTATTCATGATTCATGATTCATGATTCAATTCATGATTCATGATTCATGATTCGATTCATGATTTATGATTCGATTCATGATTCATGATTCATGATTCGATTTAAGATTCATAATTCATGATTCATGATTCACGATTCATGATTCATGATTCATGATTCGATTCATGATTCATGATTCATGATTCGATTCATGATTTATGATTCGATTTAAGATTCATAATTCATGATTCATGATTCATGATTCATGATTCGATTTAAGATTCATAATTCATGATTCATGATTCATGATTCATGATTCATGATTCAATTCATATTTCATGATTCATGATTCAATTCATCATTCATGATTCATGATTCATGATTCAATTCATGATTCATGATTCGATTCATGATTCATGATTCGATTCATGATTCCTGATTCATGATTCAATTCATGATTCATGATTCATGATTCATTATTCAATTCATGATTCATGATTCGATTCATGATTCATGATTCATGATTCGATTCATGATTCATGATTCAATTCATGATTCATGATTAAATTCATGATTCATGATTCAAGATTCATGATTCATTATTCAATTCATGATTCATGATTCAATTCATGATTCGAATCCTGATTCAACTCATGATTCATGATTTGATTTATGATTCATGATTCAAGATTCATGATTCATTATTCAATTCATGATTCATGATTCATGATTCGATTCATGATTCATGATTCAATTCATGATTCATGATTCATGATTCAATTCATAATTCATGATTCATGATTCATGATTCGATTCATGATTCATGATTCGATTTATGATTCATGATGCATGATTCATGATTCATGATGCATGATTCATGATTCATGATTCAATTCATGATTCATGATTCATGATTCAATTCATTATTCATGATTCATGATTCGATTCATGATTCATGATTCATGATTCGATTTATGATTCATGATTCATGATTCATGATTCATGATTCATGATTCAATTCATGATTCATGATTCATGATTCAATTCATGATTCATGATTCATGATTCAATTCATGATTCATGATTCATGATTCATGATTCGATTCATGATTTATGATTCATGATTCATGATTCAATTCATGATTTGATTCATGATTCGATTCATGATTCATGATTCGATTCATGATGCTTGATTAATGATTCATGATTCGATTCATGATTTATGATTCATGATTCAATTCATGATTCATGATTCATGATTCATGATTCAATTCATGATTCAATTCAAGATTCATGATTCAATTCATGATTCATGATTCATGATTCATGATTCAATTCATGATTCATGATTCAATTTATGATACATAATTCATGATTCAATTCATGATTCGATTCATGATTCAATTCATGATTCATAATTCATGATTCAATTTATGATTCATGATTCATGATTCATGATTCAATTCATGATTCATGATTCATGATTCATGATTCAATTCATGATTCAATTTATGATTCATGATTCATGATTCATGATTCAATTCATGATTCATGATTCATGATTCAATTCATGATTCATGATTCATGATTCATGATTCAATTCATGATTCATGATTCATGATTCGTTTCATGATTCAATTCATGATTCATGATTTAATTTATAATTTATGATTCAATTCATGATTCAATTCATGAATCATGATTCATGATTCAATTCATGATTCACTTCATGATTCATGATTCATGGTTCAATTTATGATTCATGATTCATGATTCAATTCATAATTCAATTTATGATTCAGGATTTAATTCATGATTCATTATTCATGATTCAATTAATGATACATGATTCAATTCATGATTCATGATTCATGATTCATGATTCATGATTCGATTCATGATTCATGATTCATGATTCAATTCATGATTCATGATTCATGATTCATGATTCGATTCATGATTCATGATTCGATTTATGATTCATGATTCATGATTCATGATTCATGATTTATGATTCAATTCATGATTCATGAATTATGATTCATGATTCATGATTCGATTCATGATTCATGAACTATGATTCATGATTCATGATTCATGATTCGATTCATGATTTATGATTCGATTCATGATTCATGATTCATGATTCGATTTAAGATTCATAATTCATGATTCATGATTCATGATTCATGATTGGATTTAAGATTCATAATTCATGATTCATGATTCATGATTCATGATTAATGATTCATGATTCATGACTCAATTCATGATTAATGATTCATGATTCAATTCATGATTCATGATTCATGATTCAATTCATGATTCATGATTCGATTCATGATTCATGATTCATGATTCAATTCATGATTCATGATTCATGATTCATGATTCATGATTCAATTCATGATTCATGATTCAAGATTCATGATTCATAATTCAATTCATGATTCATGATTCAATTCATGATTCGAATCCTGATTTAACTCATGATTCATGAATTGATTTATGATTCATGATTCATGATTCATGATTCAATTCATGATTCCTGATTCGATTCATGATTCATGATTCAATTCATGATTCATGATTCATGATTCAATTCATAATTCATGATTCATGATTCATGATTCGATTCATGATTCATGATGCATGATTCATGATTCATGATTCGATTCATGATTCATGATTCATGATTCGATTCATGATTCATGATTCATGAATTATGATTCATGATTCATGATTCAATTCATGATTTGATTGATGATTCGATTCATGATTCATGATTCGATTCATGATTCTTGATTCATGATTCATGATTCGATTCATGATTTATGATTCATGATTCAATTCATGATTCATGATTCATGATTCATGATTCAATTCATGATTCATGATTCAATTCATGATTCTTGACTCATGATTCATGATTCGATTCATGATTCATGATTTATGATTCAATTCATGATTCATGATTCAATTCATGATTCATGATTCGATTCATGATTCTTGACTCATGATTCATGATTCGATTCATGATTCATGATTCATTATTCAATTTATGATTCATGATTCATGATTCATGATTCAATTCATGATTCAAGATTCATGATTCGATTCATGATTCATGATACAATTCATGATTCATGATTCATGATTCGATTTATGATTCAATTCATGATTCATGAGTCAATTCATGATTCATGATTCATGATTCATGATTCATGATTCAATTCATGATTCATGATTCATGATTCGATTCATGATTCATGATTCATGATTCAATTCATGATTCATGATTCATGATTTGATTCATGATTCAATTCATGATTCATGATTCATGATTCGATTCATGATTAATGATTCATGATTCGATTTATGATTCATGATTCATGATTCATGATTCATGATTCAATTTATGATTCATGATTCATGATTCAAATTATGATTCATGATTCTTGATTCATGATTCAATTCATGATTCATGATTCATAATTCAATTCATAATTCATGATTTATGATTCATGATTCATGATTCATGATTTATGATTCATGATTCATGATTCATGATTCATGATTCAATTCATGATTCATGATTCATGATTCAATTCATGATTCATGATTTATGATTCATGATTCATGATTCTTGATTCATGTTTCGATTCATGATTCATGATTCATGATTCATGATTCAATTCATGATTCATGATTCGATTTATGATTCTTGACTCATGATTCATGATTCGATTCATGATTCATGATTCATTATTCAATTCATGATTCATGATTCATGATTCATGATTCAATTCATGATTCAAGATTCATGATTCGATTCATAATTCATGATACAATTCATGATTCATGATTCATGATTCGATTCATGATTCATGATACAATTCATGATTCATGATTCATGATTTGATTCATGATTCGATTCATGATTCATGATACAATTCATGATTCATGATTCATGATTCGATTCATGATTCATGATTCATGATTCGATTCATGATTCAATTCATGATTCATGATTCGATTCATGGTTCATGATTCAATTCATGATTCATGATTCATGATTCAATTCATGATTTAATTCATGATTCATGATTCATGATTCAATTCTTGATTCATGATTCATAATTCAATTCATGATTCAATTCAAGATTCATGATTCAATTCATGATTCATGATTCATGATTCATGATTTAATTCATGATTCATGATTTAATTTATGATTCATAATTCATGATTCAATTCATTATTCATGATTCGATTCATGATTCAATTCATGATTCATGATTCATGAATCAATTTATGATTCATGATTCATGATTCATGATTCAATTCATGATTCATGATTCATGATTCATGATTCAATTCATGATTCATGATTCATGATTCATGATTCATGATTCATGATTCAATTCATGATTCAATTTATGATTCATGATTCATGATTCAATTCATGATTCATGATTCATGATTCATGATTCAATTCATGATTCATGATTCATGATTCATGATTCATGATTCAATTCATGATTCATGATTCATGATTCATGATTCAATTCATGATTCATGATTCATGATTCATTTCATGATTCAATTCATGATTCATGATTTAATTTATAATTTATGATTCAATTCATGATTCAATTCATGAATCATGATTCATGATTCAATTCATGAATCATGATTCATGATTCAATTCATGATTCACTTCATGATTCATGATTAATGGTTCAATTTATGATTCATGATTCATGATTCAATTCATAATTCAATTTATGATTCAGGATTTTATTCATGATTCATGATTCATGATTCAATTAATGATATATGATTCATGATTCAATTCATGATCCATGATTCATGATTCATGATTCATGATTCATGATTCATGATTCAATTCATGATTCATGATTCATGATTCATGATTCATGATTCATGATTCGATTCATGATTCTTGATTCATGATTCAATTCATGATTCATGATTCATGATTCATGATTCGATTCATGATTCATGATTCATGATTCGATTCATGATTCATGATTCATGATTCGATTTATGATTCATGATTCATGATTCATGATTCATGATTCATGATTCATGATTTATGATTCAATTCATGATTCATGATTCATGATTCAATTCATGATTCATGATTCACGATTCATGATTCATGATTCATGATTCGATTCATGATTCATGATTCATGATTCATGATTCATGATTCGATTCATGATTTATGATTCGATTTATGATTTATGATTCATGATTCGATTTAAGATTCATAATTCATGATTCATGATTCATGATTCGATTTAAGATTCATAATTCATGATTCATGATTCATGATTCATGATTCAATTCATGATTCATGATTCATGATTCAATTCATGATTCATGATTCATGATTCATGATTCATGATTCAATTCATGATTCATGATTCATGATTCGATTCATGATTCATGATTCGATTCATGATTCTTGATTCATGATTCATGATTCATGATTCGATTCATGATTCATGATTCATGATTCAATTCATGATTCATGATTCATGATTCATGATTCAATTCATGATTCATGATTCGATTCATGATTCATGATTCATGATTCAATTCATGATTCATGATTCGATTCATGATTCATGATTCATGATTCAATTCATGATTCATGATTCATGATTCATGATTCAATTCATGATTCATGATTAAATTCATGATTCATGATTCAAGATTCATGATTCATGATTCAATTCATGATTCATGATTCAATTCATGATTCGAATCCTGATTCAACTCATGATTCATGATTTGATTTATGATTCATGATTCATGATTCATGATTCAATTCATGATTCATGATTCATGATGCATGATTCATGATTTATGATTCAATTCATGATTCATAATTTGATTTATGATTCATGATTCATAATT
The DNA here is from genome assembly GCF_038048845.1 of Mixophyes fleayi. Classification (NCBI taxonomy): domain Eukaryota; kingdom Metazoa; phylum Chordata; class Amphibia; order Anura; family Limnodynastidae; genus Mixophyes; species Mixophyes fleayi. Next base: position 71,892 of record NW_027445993.1, read on the forward strand.
CATGATTCAATTCATGATTCATGATTCATGATTCAATTCATAATTCATGATTCATGATTCATGATTCAATTCATTATTTATGATTCATGATTCGATTCATGATTCATGATTCATGATTCATGATTCGATTTATGATTCATGATTCATGATTCATGATTCATGATTCATGATTCATGATTCAATTCACGATTCATGATTCATGATTCATGATTCATGATTCGATTCATGATTCATGATTCATGATTCGATTCATGATTCATGATTCATGATTCATGATTCATGATTCAATTCATGATTTGATTCATGATTCGATTCATGATTTATGATTCATGATTCAATTCATGATTCATGATTCATGATTTAATTCATGATTCATGATTCAATTCATGATTCATAATTTGATTTATGATTCATGATTCATGATTCATGATTCAATTCATGATTCATGATTCATGATTCAATTCATAATTCATGATTCATGATTCATGATTCAATTCATTATTCATGATTCATGATTCGATTCATGATTCATGATTCATGATTCGATTTATGATTCATGATTCATGATTCATGATTCATGATTCATGATTCATGATTCATGATTCAATTCATGATTCATGATTCATGATTCAATTCACGATTCATGATTCATGATTCATGATTCATGATTCGATTCATGATTCATGATTCATGATTCAATTCATGATTCATGATTCATGATTCAATTCACGATTCATGATTCATGATTCATGATTCATGATTCGATTCATGATTCATGATTCATGATTCATGATTCAATTCATGATTTGATTCATGATTCGATTCATGATTTATGATTCATGATTCAATTCATGATTCATGATTCATGATTCATGATTCATGATTCAATTCATGATTTATGATTCATGATTCGATTCATGATTCATGATTCATGATTCAATTCATGATTCATGATTCATGATTCATGATTTGATTTATGATTCAATTCATGATTCATAATTTGATTTATGATTCATGATTCATGATTCATGATTCATGAATCAATTTATGATTCATGATTCATGATTCATGATTCAATTCATGATTCATGATTCATGATTCATGATTCAATTCATGATTCATGATTCATGATTCATGATTCAATTCATGATTCAATTTATGATTCATGATTCATGATTCAATTCATGATTCATGATTCATGATTCATGATTCAATTCATGATTCATGATTCATGATTCATGATTCAATTCATGATTCATGATTCATGATTCATTTCATGATTCAATTCATGATTCATGATTTAATTTATAATTTATGATTCAATTCATGATTCAATTCATGAATCATGATTCATGATTCAATTCATGATTCACTTCATGATTCATGATTCATGGTTCAATTTATGATTCATGATTCATGATTCAATTCATAATTCAATTTATGATTCAGGATTTAATTCATGATTCATGATTCATGATTCAATTAATGATACATGATTCATGATTCAATTCATGATCCATGATTCATGATTCATGATTCATGATTCATGATTCATGATTCATGATTCAATTCATGATTCATGATTCATGATTCATGATTCATGATTCATGATTCGATTCATGATTCTTGATTCATGATTCAATTCATGATTCATGATTCATGATTCATGATTCGATTCATGATTCATGATTCATGATTCGATTCATGATTCATGATTCATGATTCATGATTCATGATTCATGATTCATGATTCATGATTCATGATTCATGATTTATGATTCAATTTATGATTCATGATTCATGATTCAATTCATGATTCATGATTCACGATTCATGATTCATGATTCATGATTCGATTCATGATTCATGATTCATGATTCATGATTCGATTCATGATTTATGATTCGATTTATGATTTATGATTCATGATTCGATTTAAGATTCATAATTCATGATTCATGATTCATGATTCGATTTAAGATTCATAATTCATGATTCATGATTCATGATTCATGATTCATGATTCATGATTCAATTCATGATTCATGATTCATGATTCAATTCATCATTCATGATTCATGATTCATGATTCATGATTCAATTCATGATTCATGATTCGATTCATGATTCATGATTCGATTCATGATTCTTGATTCATGATTCATGATTCATGATTCGATTCATGATTCATGATTCATGATTCAATTCATGATTCATGATTCATGATTCAATTCATGATTCATGATTCGATTCATGATTCATGATTCATGATTTAATTCATGATTCATGATTCGATTCATGATTCATGATTCATGATTCAATTCATGATTCATGATTCATGATTCATGATTCATGATTCATGATTCATGATTCAATTCATGATTCATGATTCAATTCATGATTCATGATTCAAGATTCATGATTCATGATTCAATTCATGATTCATGATTCAATTCATGATTCGAATCCTGATTCAACTCATGATTCATGATTTGATTTATGATTCATGATTCATGATTCATGATTCAATTCATGATTCATGATTCATGATGCATGATTCATGATTTATGATTCAATTCATGATTCATAATTTGATTTATGATTCATGATTCATGATTCATGATTCAATTCATGATTCATGATTCATGATTCAATTCATAATTCATGATTCATGATTCATGATTCAATTCATTATTCATGATTCATGATTCGATTCATGATTCATGATTCATGATTCATGATTCATGATTCATGATTCATGATTCATGATTCATGATTCATGATTCAATTCATGATTCATGATTCATGATTCAATTCACGATTCATGATTCATGATTCATGATTCATGATTCGATTCATGATTCATGATTCATGATTCATGATTCAATTCATGATTTGATTCATGATTCGATTCATGATTTATGATTCAAGATTCAATTCATGATTCATGATTCATGATTCAATTCATGATTCATGATTCAATTATGATTCATAATTCATGATTCAATTCATGATTCATGATTCGATTCATGATTCAATTCATGATTCATAATTCATGATTCAATTTATGATTCATGATTCATGATTCATGATTCATGATTCATGATTCAATTCATGATTCAATTTATGATTCATGATTCATGATTCATGATTCAATTCATGATTCATGATTCATGATTCAATTCATGATTCATGATTCATGATTCATGATTCAATTCATGATTCATTATTCATGATTCAATTCATAATTCATGATTTAAATTATAATTAATGATTCACTTTATGATTCAATTCATGAATCATGATTCATAATTCAATTCATGATTCACTTCATTATTCATGATTCATGGTTCAATTTATGATTCATGATTCATGATTCAATTCATAATTCAATTTATGATTCAGGATTTAATTCATGATTCATGATTCAATTCATGATACATGATTCATGATTCAATTCATGATCCATGATTCATGATTCATGATTCATGATTCATGATTCATGATTCATGATTCAAGTCATGATTCATGATTCAATTCATGATTCATGATTCATGATTCATGATTCGATTCATGATTCATGATTCATGATTCAATTCATGATTCATGATTCATGATTCGATTCATGATTCATGATTTATGATTCGTTTTATGATTCATGATTCATGATTCATGATTCATGATTTATGATTCAATTCATGATTCATGATTCATGATTCAATTCATGATTCATGATTCACGATTCATGATTCATGATTCATGATTCGATTCATGATTCATGATTCATGATTCATGATTCATGATTCATGATTCGATTCATGATTCATGATTCATGATTCAATTCATGATTCATGATTCGATTCATGATTCATGATTCATGATTCGATTCATGATTCATGATTCATGATTCAATTCATGATTCATGATTCGATTCATGATTCATGATTCATGATTCAATTCATGATTCATGATTCATGATTCATGATTCATGATTCATGATTCAATTCATGATTCATGATTAAATTCATGATTCATGATTCAAGATTCATGATTCATTATTCAATTCATGATTCATGATTCAATTCATGATTCGAATCCTGATTCAACTCATGATTCATGATTTGATTTATGATTCATGATTCATGATTCATGATTCATGATTCAATTCATGATTCATGATTCATGATTCGATTCATGATTCATGATTCAATTCATGATTCATGATTCAATTCATAATTCATGATTCATGATTCATGATTCGATTCATGATTCATGATTCGATTTATGATTCATGATGCATGATTCATGATTCATGATTCAATTCATGATTCATGATTCATGATTCAATTCATTATTCATGATTCATGATTCGATTCATGATTCATGATTCATGATTCGATTTATGATTCATGATTCATGATTCATGATTTCATGATTCATGATTCAATTCATGATTCATGATTTATAATTCAATTCATGATTCATGATTCATGATTCAATTCATGATTCATGATTCATGATTCATGATTCGATTCATGATTCATGATTCATGATTCATGATTCAATTCATGATTTGATTCATGATTCGATTCATGATTCATGATTCATGATTCAATTCATGATTCATGATTCATGATTCATGATTCAATTCATGATTCAATTCAAGATTCATGATTCAATTCATGATTCATGATTCATAATTCATGATTCAATTCATGATTCATGATTCGATTCATGATTCAATTCATGATTCATAATTCATGATTCAATTTATGATTCATGATTCATGATTCATGATTCAATTCATGATTCATGATTCATGATTCATGATTCAATTCATGATTCAATTTATGATTCATGATTCATGATTCATGATTCAATTCATGATTCATGATTCAATTCATGATTCATGATTCATGATTCATGATTCAATTCATGATTCATGATTCATGATTCATTTCATGATTCAATTCATGATTCATGATTAATTTATAATTTATGATTCAATTCATGATTCAATTCATGAATCATGATTCATGATTCAATTCATGATTCACTTCATGATTCATGATTCATGGTTCAATTTATGATTCATGATTCATGATTAAATTCATAATTCAATTTATGATTCAGGATTTAATTCATGATTCATGATTCATGATTCAATTAATGATACATGATTCATGATTCAATTCATGATCCATGATTCATGATTCATGATTCATGATTCATGATTCAAGTCATGATTCATGATTCAATTCATGATTCATGATTCATGATTCATGATTCGATTCATGATTCATGATTCATGATTCAATTCATGATTCATGATTCATGATTCATGATTCGATTCATGATTCATGATTCATGATTCGATTTATGATTCATGATTCATGATTCATGATTTATGATTCAATTCATGATTCATGATTCATGATTCATGATTCGATTCATGATTCATGAATTATGATTCATGATTCATGATTCAATTCATGATTCATGATTTCATGATTCATGATTCATGATTCGATTCATGATTTATGATTCGATTTATGATTCATGATTCATGATTCGATTTAAGATTCATAATTCATGATTCATGATTCATGATTCATGATTCGATTTAAGATTCATAATTCATATTCATGATTCATGATTCATGATTCATGATTCAATTCATGATTCATGATTCATGATTCAATTCATCATTCATGATTCATGATTCATGATTCAATTCATGATTCATGATTCATGATTCGATTCATGATTCATGATTCAATTCATGATTCATGATTCATGATTCGATTCATGATTCATGATTCATGATTCGATTCATGATTCATGATTCAATTCATGATTTGATTCATGATTCGATTCATGATTCATGATTCATGATTCAATTCATGATTCATGATTCATGATTCGATTCATGATTCATGATTCATGATTCATGATTCAATTCATGATTTGATTCATGATTCGATTCATGATTCATGATTCATGATTCATGATTTGATTCATGATTCAATTCATGATTCATGATTCATGATTTATGATTCAATTCATGATTCATGATTCATGATTCAATTCATGATTCATGATTCACGATTCATGATTCATGATTCATGATTCTATTCATGATTCATGATTCATGATTCAATTCATGATTCATGATTCTTGATTCGATTCATGATTTATGATTCGATTCATGATTCATGATTCATGATTCGATTTAAGATTCATAATTCATGATTCATGATTCATGATTCATGATTGGATTTAAGATTCATAATTCATGATTCATGATTCATGATTCATGATTAATGATTCATGATTCATGACTCAATTCATGATTCATGATTCATGATTCGATTCATGATTCATGATTCGATTCATGATTCTTGATTCATGATTCATGATTCGATTCATAATTAATGATTTATGATTCAATTCATGATTCATGATTCATGATTCATGATTCATGATTCAATTCATGATTCATGATTCGATTTATGATTCATGATTCATGATTCAATTCATGATTCATGATTCATGATTCATGATTCAATTCATGATTCATGATTCAAGATTCATGATTCATGATTCAATTCATGATTCATGATTCAATTCATGATTCGAATCCTGATTTAACTCATGATTCATGATTTGATTTATGATTCATGATTCATGATTCATGATTCATGATTCAATTCATGATTCATGATTCATAAATCGATTCATGATTCATGATTCAATTCATGATTCATGATTCATGATTCAATTCATAATTCATGATTCATGATTCATGATTCGATTCATGATTCATGATGCATGATTCATGATTCATGATTCGATTCATGATTCATGATTCAATTCATGATTTGATTCATGATTCGATTCATGATTCATGATTTGATTCATGATTCTTGATTCATGATTCATGATTAGATTCATGATTTATGATTCATGATTCAATTCATGATTCATGATTCATGATTCATGATTCAATTCATGATTCATGATTCGATTCATGATTCTTGACTCATGATTCATGATTCGATTCATGATTCATGATTTATGATTCAATTCATGATTCATGATTCAATTCATGATTCATGATGCGATTCATGATTCTTGACTCATGATTCATGATTCGATTCATGATTCATGATTCATTATTCCATTTATGATTCATGATTCATGATTCATGATTCAATTCATGATTCAAGATTTATGATTCGATTCATGATTCATGATACAATTCATGATTCATGATTCATGATTCGATTTATGATTCAATTCATGATTCATGAGTCAATTCATGATTCATGATTCATGATTCATGATTCATGATTCAATTCATGATTCATGATTCATGATTCGATTCATGATTCATGATTCATGATTCAATTCATGATTCATGATTCATGATTCATGATTTGATTCATGATTCAATTCATGATTCATGATTAATGATTCATGATTCGATTTATGATTCATGATTCATGATTCATGATTCATGATTCAATTTATGATTCATGATTCATGATTCAAATTATGATTCATGATTCATGATTCATGATTCAATTCATGATTCATGATTCATAATTCAATTCATAATTCATGATTTATGATTCATGATTCGATTAATGATTTATGATTCATGATTCATGATTCATGATTCATGATTCATGATTCAATTCATGATTCATGATTCATGATTCAATTCATGATTCATGATTTATGATTCATGATTCATGATTCTTGATTCATGTTTCGATTCATGATTCAATTCATGATTCATGATTCATGATTCAATTCATGATTCATGATTTATGATTCATGATTCATGATTCTTGATTCATTTTTCGATTCATGATTCATGATTCATGATTCAATTCATGATTCATGATTCGATTCATGATTCATGATTCGATTCATGATTCAATTCTTGATTCATGATTCATAATTCAATTCATGATTCAATTCAAGATTCATGATTCAATTCATGATTCATGATTCATGATTCATGATTCAATTCATGATTCATGATTCATGATTCGATTCATGATTCATGATTCAATTCATGATTCATGATTCATGATTCAATTCATAATTCATGATTCATGATTCATGATTCGATTCATGATTCATGATGCATGATTCATGATTCATGATTCGATTCATGATTCATGATTCATGATTCGATTCATGATTCATGATTCATGAATTATGATTCATGATTCATGATTCAATTCATGATTTGATTCATGATTCGATTCATGATTCATTATTTGATTCATGATTCTTGATTCATGATTCATGATTCGATTCATGATTTATGATTCATGATTCAATTCATGATTCATGATTCGATTCATGATTCTTGACTCATGATTCATGATTCGATTCATGATTCATGATTTATGATTCAATTCATGATTCATGATTCAATTCATGATTCATGATGCGATTCATGATTCTTGACTCATGATTCATGATTCGATTCATGATTCATGATTCATTATTCAATTTATGATTCATGATTCATGATTCAATTCATGATTCAAGATTCATGATTCGATTCATGATTCATGATACAATTCATGATTCATGACTCATGATTCGATTTATGATTCAATTCATGATTCATGAGTCAATTCATGATTCATGATTCATGATTCATGATTCATGATTCAATTCATGATTCATGATTCATGATTCGATTCATGATTCATGATTCATGATTCAATTCATGATTCATGATTCATGATTCATGATTTGATTCATGATTCAATTCATGATTCATGATTAATGATTCATGATTCGATTTATGATTCATGATTCATGATTCATGATTCATGATTCAATTTATGATTCATGATTCATGATTCAAATTATGATTCATGATTCATGATTCATGATTCAATTCATGATTCATGATTCATAATTCAATTCATAATTCATGATTTATGATTCATGATTCGATTAATGATTTATGATTCATGATTCATGATTCATGATTCATGATTCATGATTCATGATTCAATTCATGATTCATGATTCATGATTCAATTCATGATTCATGATTTATGATTCATGATTCATGATTCTTGATTAATGTTTCGATTCATGATTCATGATTCATGACTCAATTCATGATTCATGATTCGATTCATGATTCATGATTCGATTCATGATTCAATTCTTGATTCATGATTCATAATTCAATTCATGATTCAATTCAAGATTCATGATTCAATTCATGATTCATGATTCATGATTCATGATTCAATTCATGATTCATGATTCAATTTATGATTCATAATTCATGATTCAATTCATGATTCATGATTCGATTCATGATTCAATTCATGATTCATGATTCATGAATCAATTTATGATTCATGATTCATGATTCATGATTCAATTCATGATTCATGATTCATGATTCATGATTCAATTCATGATTCATGATTCATGATTCATGATTCAATTCATGATTCATGATTCATGATTCATGATTCAATTCATGATTCATGATTCATTTCATGATTCAATTCATGATTCATGATTTAATTTATAATTTATGATTCAATTCATGATTCAATTCATGAATCATGATTCATGATTCAATTCATGATTCACTTCATGATTCATGATTCATGGTTCAATTTATGATTCATGATTCATGATTCAATTCATAATTCAATTTATGATTCAGGATTTAATTCATGATTCATGATTCATGATTCAATTAATGATACATGATTCATGATTCAAGTCATGATTCATGATTCAATTCATGATTCATGATTCATGATTCATGATTCATGATTCGATTCATGATTCTTGATTCATGATTCAATTCATGATTCATGATTCATGATTCATGATTCGATTCATGATTCATGATTCGATTCATGATTCATGATTCATGATTCGATTTATGATTCATGATTCATGATTCATGATTCATGATTCATGATTTATGATTCAATTCATGATTCATGATTCATGATTCAATTCATGATTCATGATTCACGATTCATGATTCATGATTCATGATTCGATTCATGATTCATGATTCATGATTCGATTCATGATTTATGATTCGATTTATGATTTATGATTCATGATTCGATTTAAGATTCATAATTCATGATTCATGATTCATGATTCATGATTCGATTTAAGATTCATAATTCATGATTCATGATTCATGATTCATGATTCATGATTCAATTCATGATTCATGATTCATGATTCATGATTCAATTCATCATTCATGATTCATGATTCATGATTCAATTCATGATTCATGATTCGATTCATGATTCTTGATTCATGATTCATGATTCATGATGCGATTCATGATTCATGATTCATGATTCAATTCATGATTCATGATTCATGATTCATGATTCAATTCATGATTCATGATTCGATTCATGATTCATGATTCATGATTCAATTCATGATTCATGATTCGATTCATGATTCATGATTCATGATTCAATTCATGATTCATGATTCATGATTCATGATTCATGATTCATGATTCAATTCATGATTCATGATTAAATTCATGATTCATGATTCAAGATTCATGATTCATGATTCAATTCATGATTCATGATTCAATTCATGATTCGAATCCTGATTCAACTCATGATTCATGATTTGATTTATGATTCATGATTCATGATTCATGATTCATGATTCATGATTCAATTCATGATTCATGATTCATGATGCATGATTCATGATTTATGATTCAATTCATGATTCATAATTTGATTTATGATTCATGATTCATGATTCATGATTCAATTCATGATTCATGATTCATGATTCAATTCATAATTCATGATTCATGATTCAATTCATTATTCATGATTCATGATTCGATTCATGATTCATGATTCATGATTCATGATTCGATTTATGATTCATGATTCATGATTCATGATTCATGATTCATGATTCAATTCATGATTCATGATTCATGATTCAATTCACGATTCATGATTCATGATTCATGATTCATGATTCGATTCATGATTCATGATTCATGATTCATGATTCAATTCATGATTCATGATTCATGATTCAATTCACGATTCATGATTCATGATTCATGATTCGATTCATGATTCATGATTCATGATTCATGATTCAATTCATGATTTGATTCATGATTCGATTCATGATTTATGATTCATGATTCAATTCATGATTCATGATTCATGATTCAATTCATGATTCATGATTCAATTTATGATTCATAATTCATGATTCAATTCATGATTCATGATTTGATTCATGATTCAATTCATGATTCATGATTCATGATTCAATTTATGATTCATGATTCATGATTCATGATTCATGATTCAATTCATGATTCAATTTATGATTCATGATTCATGATTCATGATTCAATTCATGATTCATGATTCATGATTCAATTCATGATTCATGATTCATGATTCATGATTCAATTCATGATTCATGATTCATGATTCATTTCATGATTCAATTCATAATTCATGATTTAATTTATAATTAATGATTCAATTCATGATTCAATTCATGAATCATGATTCATGATTCAATTCATGATTCACTTCATGATTCATGATTCATGGTTCAATTTATGATTCATGATTCATGATTCAATTCATAATTCAATTTATGATTCAGGATTTAATTCATGATTCATGATTCATGATTCAATTCATGATACATGATTAGTGATTCAATTCATGATCCATGATTCATGATTCATGATTCATGATTCATGATTCATGATTCAAATAATCATTCATGATTCATGATTCAATTCATCATTCATGATTCATGATTCATGATTCAATTCATGATTCATGATTCATGATTCGATTCATGATTCATGATTCGATTCATGATTCTTGATTCATGATTCATGATTCATTATTCGATTCATGATTCATGATTCATGATTCAATTCATGATTCATGATTCATGATTCGATTCATGATTCATGATTCATGATTCATGATTCAATTCATGATTTGATTCATGATTCGATTCATGATTCATGATTCATGATTTGATTCATGATTCAATTCATGATTCATGATTCATGATTTATGATTCAATTCATGATTCATGATTCATGATTCAATTCATGATTCATGATTCACGATTCATGATTCATGATTCACGATTCATGATTCATGATTCATGATTCTATTCATGATTCATGATTCATGATTCATGATTCAATTCATGATTCATGATTCATGATTCGATTCATGATTTATGATTCGATTCATGATTCATGATTCATGATTCGATTTAAGATTCATAATTCATGATTCATGATTCATGATTCATGATTGGATTTAAGATTCATAATTCATGATTCATGATTCATGATTCATGACTCAATTCATGATTCATGATTCATGATTCGATTCATGATTCATGATTCGATTCATGATTCTTGATTCATGATTCATGATTCGATTCATGATTCATGATTCATGATTCAATTCATGATTCATGATTCATGATTCATGATTCATGATTCATGATTCAATTCATGATTCATGATTCGATTCATGATTCATGATTCATGATTCAATTCATGATTCATGATTCATGATTCATGATTCATGATTCATGATTCATGATTCATGATTCAATTCATGATTCATGATTCAAGATTCATGATTCATGATTCAATTCATGATTCATGATTCAATTCATGATTCGAATCCTGATTTAACTCATGATTCATGATTTGATTTATGATTCATGATTCATGATTCAATTCATGATTCATGATTCATGATTCAATTCATGATTCATGAATCATGATTCATGATTCAATTCATGATTCATTTCATGATTCAATTCATAATTCATGATTTAATTTATAATTAATGATTCAATTCATGATTCAATTCATGAATCATGATTCATGATTCAATTCATGATTCACTTCATGATTCATGATTCATGGTTCAATTTATGATTCATGATTCATGATTCAATTCCTAATTCAATTTATGATTCAGGATTTAATTCATGATTCATGATTCATGATTCAATTCATGATACATGATTAGTGATTCAATTCATGATCCATGATTCATGATTCATGATTCATGATTCATGATTCAAGTCATGATTCATGATTCAAGTCATGATTCATGATTCAATTCATGATTCATGATTCATGATTCATGATTCGATTCATGATTCATGATTCAATTCATGATTCATGATTCATGATTCGATTCATGATTCATGATTCATGATTCGATTTATGATTCATGATTCATGATTCATGATTCATGATTTATGATTCAATTCATGATTCATGATTCATGATTCGATTCATGATTTATGATTCGATTTATGATTCATGATTCATGATTGGATTTAAGATTCATAATTCATGATTCATGATTCAATTTATGATTCATGATTCATGATTCATGATTCAATTCATGATTCATGATTCATGATTCATGATTCAATTCATGATTCATGATTCATGATTCATGATTCAATTCATGATTCATGATTCATGATTCATTTCATAATTCAATTCATGATTCAATTCAAGATTCATGATTCAATTCATGATTCATGATTCATGATTCATGATTCAATTCATGATTCATGATTCATGATTCGATTCATGATTCATGATTCAATTCATGATTCATGATTCATGATTCAATTCATAATTCATGATTCATGATTCATGATTCGATTCATGATTCATGATGCATGATTCATGATTCATGATTCGATTCATGATTCATGATTCATGATTCGATTCATGATTCATGATTCATGAATTATGATTCATGATTCATGATTCAATTCATGATTTGATTCATGATTCGATTCATGATTCATTATTTGATTCATGATTCTTGATTCATGATTCATGATTCGATTCATGATTTATGATTCATGATTCAATTCATGATTCATGATTCGATTCATGATTCTTGACTCATGATTCATGATTCGATTCATGATTCATGATTTATGATTCAATTCATGATTCATGATTCAATTCATGATTCATGATGCGATTCATGATTCTTGACTCATGATTCATTATTCGATTCATGATTCATGATTCATTATTCAATTTATGATTCATGATTCATGATTCAATTCATGATTCAAGATTCATGATTCGATTCATGATTCATGATACAATTCATGATTCATGATTCATGATTCGATTTATGATTCAATTCATGATTCATGAGTCAATTCATAATTCATGATTCATGATTCATGATTCATGATTCAATTCATGATTCATGATTCATGATTCGATTCATGATTCATGATTCATGATTCAATTCATGATTCATGATTCATGATTCATGATTTGATTCATGATTCAATTCATGATTCATGATTAATGATTCATGATTCGATTTATGATTCATGATTCATGATTCATGATTCAATTTATGATTCATGATTCATGATTCAAATTATGATTCATGATTCATGATTCATGATTCAATTCATGATTCATGATTCATAATTCAATTCATAATTCATGATTTATGATTCATGATTCGATAAATGATTTATGATTCATGATTCATGATTCATGATTCATGATTCAATTCATGATTCATGATTCATGATTCAATTCATGATTCATGATTTATGATTCATGATTCATGATTCTTGATTAATGTTTCGATTCATGATTCATGATTCATGACTCAATTCATGATTCATGATTCGATTCATGATTCATGATTCGATTCATGATTCAATTCTTGATTCATGATTCATAATTCAATTCATGATTCAATTCAAGATTCATGATTCAATTCATGATTCATGATTCATGATTCATGATTCAATTCATGATTCATGATTCAATTTATGATTCATAATTCATGATTCAATTCATGATTCATGATTCGATTCATGATTTAATTCATGATTCATGATTCATGAATCAATTTATGATTCATGATTCATGATTCATGATTCAATTCATGATTCATGATTCATGATTCATGATTCAATTCATGATTCATGATTCATGATTCATGATTCATGATTCAATTCATGATTCATGATTCATGATTCAATTTATTATTCATGATTCATGATTCATGATTCAATTCATGATTCATGATTCATGATTCATGATTCAATTCATGATTCATGATTCATGATTCATGATTCAATTCATGATTCATGATTCATTTCATGATTCAATTCATGATTCATGATTTAATTTATAATTTATGATTCAATTCATGATTCAATTCATGAATCATGATTCATGATTCAATTCATGATTCACTTCATGATTCATGATTCATGGTTCAATTTATGATTCATGATTCATGATTCAATTCATAATTCAATTTATGATTCAGGATTTAATTCATGATTCATGATTCATGATTCAATTAATGATACATGATTCATGATTCAATTCATGATCCATGATTCATGATTCATGATTCAAGTCATGATTCATGATTCAATTCATGATTCATGATTCATGATTCATGATTCATGATTCATGATTCGATTCATGATTCTTGATTCATGATTCAATTCATGATTCATGATTCATGAATTATGATTCGATTCATGATTCATGATTCGATTCATGATTCATGATTCATGATTCGATTTATGATTCATGATTCATGATTCATGATTCATGATTCATGATTTATGATTCAATTCATGATTCATGATTCATGATTCAATTCATGATTCATGATTCACGATTCATGATTCATGATTCATGATTCGATTCATGATTCATGATTCATGATTCGATTCATGATTTATGATTCGATTTATGATTTATGATTCATGATTCGATTTAAGATTCATAATTCATGATTCATGATTCATGATTCATGATTCGATTTAAGATTCATAATTCATGATTCATGATTCATGATTCATGATTCATGATTCAATTCATGATTCATGATTCATGATTCATGATTCAATTCATCATTCATGATTCATGATTCATGATTCAATTCATGATTCATGATTCGATTCATGATTCTTGATTCATGATTCATGATTCATGATTCGATTCATGATTCATGATTCATGATTCAATTCATGATTCATGATTCATGATTCATGATTCAATTCATGATTCATGATTCGATTCATGATTCATGATTCATGATTCAATTCATGATTCGATTCATGATTCATGATTCATGATTCAATTCATGATTCATGATTCATGATTCATGATTCATGATTCATGATTCATGATTCAATTCATGATTCATGATTAAATTCATGATTCATGATTCAAGATTCATGATTCATGATTCAATTCATGATTCATGATTCAATTCATGATTCGAATCCTGATTCAACTCATGATTCATGATTTGATTTATGATTCATGATTCATGATTCATAATTCATGATTCATGATTCAATTCATGATTCATGATTCATGATGCATGATTCATGATTTATGATTCAATTCATGATTCATAATTTGATTTATGATTCATGATTCATGATTCATGATTCAATTCATGATTCATGATTCATGATTCAATTCATAATTCATGATTCATGATTCAATTCATTATTCATGATTCATGATTCGATTCATGATTCATGATTCATGATTCATGATTCGATTTATGATTCATGATTCATGATTCATGATTCATGATTCATGATTCATGATTCAATTCATGATTCATGATTCATGATTCAATTCACGATTCATGATTCATGATTCATGATTCATGATTCGATTCATGATTCATGATTCATGATTCATGATTCAATTCATGATTCATGATTCATGATTCAATTCACGATTCATGATTCATGATTCATGATTCATGATTCGATTCATGATTCATGATTCATGATTCATGATTCAATTCATGATTTGATTCATGATTCGATTCATGATTTATGATTCATGATTCAATTCATGATTCATGATTCATGATTCAATTCATGATTCATGATTCAATTTATGATTCATAATTCATGATTCAATTCATGATTCATGATTTGATTCATGATTCAATTCATGATTCATGATTCATGATTCAATTTATGATTCATGATTCATGATTCATGATTCATGATTCATGATTCAATTCATGATTCAATTCATGATTCATGATTCATGATTCAATTCATGATTCATGATTCATGATTCAATTCATGATTCATGATTCATGATTCATGATTCAATTCATGATTCATGATTCATGATTCATTTCATGATTCAATTCATAATTCATGATTTAATTTATAATTAATGATTCAATTCATGATTCAATTCATGAATCATGATTCATGATTCAATTCATGATTCACTTCATGATTCATGATTCATGGTTCAATTTATGATTCATGATTCATGATTCAATTCATAATTCAATTTATGATTCAGGATTTAATTCATGATTCATGATTCATGATTCAATTCATGATACATGATTAGTGATTCAATTCATGATCCATGATTCATGATTCATGATTCATGATTCATGATTCAAGTCATGATTCATGATTCAATTCATGATTCATGATTCATGATTCATGATTCGAATTATGATTGATGATTTATGATTCAATTCATGATTCATGATTCATGATTCGATTCATGATTCATGATTCATGATTCGATTTATGATTCATGATTCATGATTCATGATTCATGATTTATGATTCAATTCATGATTCATGATTCATGATTCGATTCATGATTTATGATTCGATTTATGATTCATGATTCATGATTCGATTTAAGATTCATAATTCATGATTCATGATTCATGATTCATGATTCATGATTCATGATTCATGATTCAAATAATCATTCATGATTCATGATTCAATTCATCATTCATGATTCATGATTCATGATTCAATTCATGATTCATGATTCATGATTCGATTCATGATTCATGATTCGATTCATGATTCTTGATTCATGATTCATGATTCATGATTCGATTCATGATTCATGATTCATGATTCAATTCATGATTCATGATTCATGATTCGATTCATGATTCATGATTCATGATTCATGATTCATGATTCAATTCATGATTTGATTCATGATTCGATTCATGATTCATGATTCATGATTTGATTCATGATTCAATTCATGATTCATAATTCATGATTTATGATTCAATTCATGATTCATGATTCATGATTCAATTCATGATTCATGATTCACGATTCATGATTCATGATTCACGATTCATGATTCATGATTCATGATTCTATTCATGATTCATGATTCATGATTCATGATTCAATTCATGATTCATGATTCATGATTCGATTCATGATTTATGATTCGATTCATGATTCATGATTCATGATTCGATTTAAGATTCATAATTCATGATTCATGATTCATGATTCATGATTGGATTTAAGATTCATAATTCATGATTCATGATTCATGATTCATGACTCAATTCATGATTCATGATTCATGATTCGATTCATGATTCATGATTCGATTCATGATTCTTGATTCATGATTCATGATTCGATTCATGATTCATGATTCATGATTCAATTCATGATTCATGATTCATGATTCATGATTCATGATTCATGATTCAATTCATGATTCATGATTCGATTCATGATTCATGATTCATGATTCAATTCATGATTCATGATTCATGATTCATGATTCATGATTCATGATTCATGATTCAATTCATGATTCATGATTCAAGATTCATGATTCATGATTCAATTCATGATTCATGATTCAATTCATGATTCGAATCCTGATTTAACTCATGATTCATGATTTGATTTATGATTCATGATTCATGATTCAATTCATGATTCATGATTCATGATTCAATTCATGATTCATGATTCATGATTCATGATTCAATTCATGATTCATGATTCATGATTCATTTCATGATTCAATTCATAATTCATGATTTAATTTATAATTAATGATTCAATTCATGATTCAATTCATGAATCATGATTCATGATTCAATTCATGATTCACTTCATGATTCATGATTCATGGTTCAATTTATGATTCATGATTCATGATTCAATTCCTAATTCAATTTATGATTCAGGATTTAATTCATGATTCATGATTCATGATTCAATTCATGATACATGATTAGTGATTCAATTCATGATCCATGATTCATGATTCATGATTCATGATTCAAGTCATGATTCATGATTCAATTCATGATTCATGATTCATGATTCATGATTCGATTCATGATTCATGATTCAATTCATGATTCATGATTCATGATTCGATTCATGATTCATGATTCATGATTCGATTTATGATTCATGATTCATGATTCATGATTCATGATTTATGATTCAATTCATGATTCATGATTCATGATTCGATTCATGATTTATGATTCGATTTATGATTCATGATTCATGATTGGATTTAAGATTCATAATTCATGATTCATGATTCAATTTATGATTCATGATTCATGATTCATGATTCAATTCATGATTCATGATTCATGATTCATGATTCAATTCATGATTCATGATTCATGATTCAATTCATGATTCATGATTCATGATTCATTTCATGATTCAATTCATGATTCATGATTTAATTTATAATTTATGATTCAATTCATGATTCAATTCATGATTCATGATTCATGATTCAATTCATGATTCACTTCATGATTCATGATTCATGGTTCAATTTATGATTCATGATTCATGATTCAATTCATAATTCAATTTATGATTCAGGATTTAATTCATGATTCATGATTCATGATTCAATTAATGATACATGATTCATGATTCAATTCATGATCCATGATTCATGATTCATGATTCATGATTCATGATTCATGATTCAAGTCATGATTCATGATTCAATTCATGATTCATGATTCATGATTCATGATTCATGATTCGATTCATGATTCTTGATTCATGATTCAATTCATGATTCATGATTCATGATTCATAATTCATGATTCGATTCATGATTCATGATTCGATTCATGATTCATGATTCGATTCATGATTCATGATTCATGATTCGATTTATGATTCATGATTCATGATTCATGATTCATGATTCATGATTCATGATTTATGATTCAATTCATGATTCATGATTCATGATTCAATTCATGATTCATGATTCACGATTCATGATTCATGATTCATGATTCGATTCATGATTCATGATTCATGATTCATGATTCGATTCATGATTTATGATTCAATTTATGATTTATGATTCATGATTCGATTTAAGATTCATAATTCATGATTCATGATTCAATTCATGATTCATGATTCATGATTCATGATTCAATTTATCATTCATGATTCATGATTCATGATTCAATTCATGATTCATGATTCATGATTCGATTCATGATTCATGATACGATTCATGATTCTTGATTCATGATTCATGATTCATGATTCGATTCATGATTCATGATTCATGATTCAATTCATGATTCGATTCATGATTCATGATTCATGATTCAATTCATGATTCATGATTCATGATTCATGATTCAATTCATGATTCATGATTCGATTCATGATTCATGATTCATGATTCAATTCATGATTCATGATTCGATTCATGATTCATGATTCATGATTCAATTCATGATTCATGATTCATGATTCATGATTCATGATTCAATTCATGATTCATGATTCAATTCATGATTCGAATCCTGATTCAACTCATGATTCATGATTTGATTTATGATTCATGATTCATGATTCATGATTCATGATTCATGATTCAATTCATGATTCATGATTCATGATGCATGATTCATGATTTATGATTCAATTCATGATTCATAATTAGATTTATGATTCATGATTCATGATTCATTTCATGATTCAATTCATAATTCATGATTTAATTTATAATTAATGATTCAATTCATGATTCAATTCATGAATCATGATTCATGATTCAATTCATTATTCACTTCATGATTCATGATTCATGGTTCAATTTATGATTCATGATTCATGATTCAATTCATAATTCAATTTATGATTCAGGATTTAATTCATGATTCATGATTCATGATTCAAGTCATGATTCATGATTCAATTCATGATTCATGATTCATGATTCATGATTCGATTCATGATTCATGATTCATGATTCAATTCATGATTCATGATTCATGATTTGATTCATGATTCATGATTCATGATTCGATTTATGATTCATGATTCATGATTCATGATTCATGATTTATGATTCAATTCATGATTCATGATTCATGATTCGATTCATGATTTATGATTCGATTTATGATTCATGATTCATGATTGGATTTAAGATTCATAATTCATGATTCATGATTCATGATTCATGATTAATGATTCATGATTCATGACACAATTCATGATTCATGATTCATGATTCGATTCATGATTCATGATTCGATTCATGATTCTTGATTCATGATTCATGATTCGATTCATGATTAATGATTTATGATTCAATTCATGATTCATGATTCATGATTCATGATTCAATTCATGATTCATGATTCGATTCATGATTCATGATTCATGATTCAATTCATGATTCATGATTCATGATTCATGATTCAATTCATGATTCAAGATTCATGATTCATGATTCAATTCATGATTCATGATTCAATTCATGATTCGAATCCTGATTTAACTCATGATTCATGATTTGATTTATGATTCATGATTCATGATTCATGATTCAATTCATGATTCATGATTCATGATTCGATTCATGATTTATGATTCGATTTATGATTCATGATTCATGATTGGATTTAAGATTCATAATTCATGATTCATGATTCATGATTCATGATTAATGATTCATGATTCATGACTCAATTCATGATTCATGATTCATGATTCGATTCATGATTCATGATTCGATTCATGATTCTTGATTCATGATTCATGATTCGATTCATGATTAATGATTTATGATTCAATTCATGATTCATGATTCATGATTCATGATTCAATTCATGATTCATGATTCGATTCATGATTCATGATTCATGATTCAATTCATGATTCATGATTCATGATTCATGATTCAATTCATGATTCAAGATTCATGATTCATGATTCAATTCATGATTCATGATTCAATTCATGATTCGAATCCTGATTTAACTCATGATTCATGATTTGATTTATGATTCATGATTCATGATTCATGATTCAATTCATGATTCATGATTCATGATTCGATTCATGATTCATGATTCAATTCATGATTCATGATTCATGATTCAATTCATAATTCATGATTCATGATTCATGATTCGATTCATGATTCATGATGCATGATTCATGATTCATGATTCGATTCATGATTCATGATTTATGATTCGATTCATGATTCATGATTCATGAATTATGATTCATGATTCATGATTCAATTCATGATTTGATTCATGATTCGATTCATGATTCATGATTTGATTCATGATTCTTGATTCATGATTCATGATTCGATTCATGATTTATGATTCATGATTCAATTCATGATTCATGATTCATGATTCATGATTCAATTCATGATTCATGATTCGATTCATGATTCTTGACTCATGATTCATGATTCGATTCATGATTCATGATTTATGATTCAATTCATGATTCATGATTCAATTCATGATTCATGATGCGATTCATGATTCTTGATTTATGATTCATGATTCGATTCATGATTCATGATTCATTATTCAATTCATGATTCATGATTCATTATTCAATTTATGATTCATGATTCATGATTCATGATTCAATTCATGATTCATGATTCATGATTCGATTTATGATTCAATTCATGATTCATGATTAATGATTCATGATTCGATTTATGATTCATGATTCATGATTCATGATTCATGATTCAATTTATGATTCATGATTCATGATTCAAATTATGATTCATGATTCATGATTCATGATTCAATTCATGATTCATGATTCATAATTCAATTCATAATTCATGATTTATGATTCATGATTCGATTAATGATTTATGATTCATGATTCATGATTCATGATTCATGATTCAATTCATGATTCATGATTCATGATTCAATTCATGATTCATGATTTATGATTCATGATTCATGATTCTTGATTCATGTTTCGATTCATGATTCATGATTCATGATTCATGATTCAATTCATGATTCATGATTCGATTCATGATTCATGATTCGATTCATGATTCAATTCTTGATTCATGATTCATAATTCAATTCATGATTCAATTAAAGGTTCATGATTCAATTCATGATTCATGATTCATGATTCATGATTCAATTCATGATTCATGATTCAATTTATGATTCATAATTCATGATTCAATTCATGATTCATGATTCGATTCATGATTCAATTCATGATTCATGATTCATGAATCAATTTATGATTCATGATTCATGATTCATGATTCAATTCATGATTGATGATTCATGATTCATGATTCAATTCATGATTCATGATTCATGATTCATGATTCAATTCATGATTCATGATTCATGATTCATGATTCATGATTCATGATTCATGATTCAATTCATGATTCATGATTCATGATTCAATTTATGATTCATGATTCATGATTCATGATTCAATTCATGATTCATGATTCATGATTCATGATTCAATTCATGATTCATGATTCATGATTCATGATTCAATTCATGATTCATGATTCATGATTCATTTCATGATTCAATTCATGATTCATGATTTAATTTATAATTTATGATTCAATTCATGATTCAATTCATGAACCATGATTCATGATTCAATTCATGATTCACTTCATGATTCATGATTCATGGTTCAATTTATGATTCATGATTCATGATTCAATTCATAATTCAATTTATGATTCAGGATTTAATTCATGATTCATGATTCATGATTCAATTAATGATACATGATTCATGATTCAATTCATGATCCATGATTCATGATTCATGATTCATGATTCATGATTCATGATTCAAGTCATGATTCATGATTCAATTCATGTTTCATGATTCATGATTCATGATTCATGATTCATGATTCATGATTCATGATTCAATTCATGATTCAAGATTCATGATTCATGATTCAATTCATGATTCATGATTCAATTCATGATTCGAATCCTGATTTAACTCATGATTCATGATTTGATTTATGATTCATGATTCATGATTCATGATTCAATTCATGATTCATGATTCATGATTCGATTCATGATTTATGATTCGATTTATGATTCATGATTCATGATTGGATTTAAGATTCATAATTCATGATTCATGATTCATGATTCATGATTAATGATTCATGATTCATGACTCAATTCATGATTCATGATTCATGATTCGATTCATGATTCATGATTCGATTCATGATTCTTGATTCATGATTCATGATTCGATTCATGATTAATGATTTATGATTCAATTCATGATTCATGATTCATGATTCATGATTCAATTCATGATTCATGATTCGATTCATGATTCATGATTCATGATTCAATTCATGATTCATGATTCATGATTCATGATTCAATTCATGATTCAAGATTCATGATTCATGATTCAATTCATGATTCATGATTCAATTCATGATTCGAATCCTGATTTAACTCATGATTCATGATTTGATTTATGATTCATGATTCATGATTCATGATTCAATTCATGATTCATGATTCATGATTCGATTCATGATTCATGATTCAATTCATGATTCATGATTCATGATTCAATTCATAATTCATGATTCATGATTCATGATTCGATTCATGATTCATGATGCATGATTCATGATTCATGATTCGATTCATGATTCATGATTTATGATTCGATTCATGATTCATGATTCATGAATTATGATTCATGATTCATGATTCAATTCATGATTTGATTCATGATTCGATTCATGATTCATGATTTGATTCATGATTCTTGATTCATGATTCATGATTCGATTCATGATTTATGATTCATGATTCAATTCATGATTCATGATTCATGATTCATGATTCAATTCATGATTCATGATTCGATTCATGATTCTTGACTCATGATTCATGATTCGATTCATGATTCATGATTTATGATTCAATTCATGATTCATGATTCAATTCATGATTCATGATGCGATTCATGATTCTTGATTTATGATTCATGATTCGATTCATGATTCATGATTCATTATTCAATTCATGATTCATGATTCATTATTCAATTTATGATTCATGATTCATGATTCATGATTCAATTCATGATTCATGATTCATGATTCGATTTATGATTCAATTCATGATTCATGAGTCAATTCATAATTCATGATTCATGATTCATGATTCATGATTCAATTCATGATTCATGATTCATGATTCGATTCATGATTCATGATTCATGATTCAATTCATGATTCATGATTCATGATTCATGATTTGATTCATGATTCAATTCATGATTCATGATTAATGATTCATGATTCGATTTATGATTCATGATTCATGATTCATGATTCATGATTCAATTTATGATTCATGATTTATGATTCAAATTATGATTCATGATTCATGATTCATGATTCAATTCATGATTCATGATTCATAATTCAATTCATAATTCATGATTTATGATTCATGATTCGATTAATGATTTATGATTCATGATTCATGATTCATGATTCATGATTCAATTCATGATTCATGATTCATGATTCAATTCATGATTCATGATTTATGATTCATGATTCATGATTCTTGATTCATGTTTCGATTCATGATTCATGATTCATGATTCATGATTCAATTCATGATTCATGATTCGATTCATGATTCATGATTCGATTCATGATTCAATTCTTGATTCATGATTCATAATTCAATTCATGATTCAATTAAAGGTTCATGATTCAATTCATGATTCATGATTCATGATTCATGATTCAATTCATGATTCATGATTCAATTTATGATTCATAATTCATGATTCAATTCATGATTCATGATTCGATTCATGATTCAATTCATGATTCATGATTCATGAATCAATTTATGATTCATGATTCATGATTCATGATTCAATTCATGATTGATGATTCATGATTCATGATTCAATTCATGATTCATGATTCATGATTCATGATTCAATTCATGATTCATGATTCATGATTCATGATTCATGATTCATGATTCATGATTCAATTCATGATTCATGATTCATGATTCAATTTATGATTCATGATTCATGATTCATGATTCAATTCATGATTCATGATTCATGATTCATGATTCAATTCATGATTCATGATTCATGATTCATGATTCAATTCATGATTCATGATTCATGATTCATTTCATGATTCAATTCATGATTCATGATTTAATTTATAATTTATGATTCAATTCATGATTCAATTCATGAACCATGATTCATGATTCAATTCATGATTCACTTCATGATTCATGATTCATGGTTCAATTTATGATTCATGATTCATGATTCAATTCATAATTCAATTTATGATTCAGGATTTAATTCATGATTCATGATTCATGATTCAATTAATGATACATGATTCATGATTCAATTCATGATCCATGATTCATGATTCATGATTCATGATTCATGATTCATGATTCAAGTCATGATTCATGATTCAATTCATGTTTCATGATTCATGATTCATGATTCATGATTCATGATTCGATACATGATTCTTGATTTATGATTCGATTCATGATTCATGATTCATGAATTATGATTCATGATTCATGATTCAATTCATGATTTGATTCATGATTCGATTCATGATTTATGATTTGATTCATGATTCTTGATTCATGATTCATGATTCGATTCATGATTTATGATTCATGATTCAATTCATGATTCATGATTCATGATTCATGATTCAATTCATGATTCATGATTCGATTCATGATTCTTGACTCATGATTCATGATTCGATTCATGATTCATGATTTATGATTCAATTCATGATTCATGATTCAATTCATGATTCATGATGCGATTCATGATTCTTGACTCATGATTCATGATTCGATTCATGATTCATGATTCATTATTCAATTCATGATTCATGATTCATTATTCAATTTATGATTCATGATTCATGATTCATGATTCAATTCATGATTCATGATTCATGATTCGATTTATGATTCAATTCATGATTCATGAGTCAATTCATGATTCATGATTCATGATTCATGATTCATGATTCAATTCATGATTCATGATTCATGATTCGATTCATGATTCATGATTCACGATTCAATTCATGATTCATGATTCATGATTCATGATTTGATTCATGATTCAATTCATGATTCATGATTAATGATTCATGATTCTATTTATGATTCATGATTCATGATTCATGATTCATGATTCAATTTATAATTTATGATTCATGATTCAAATTATGATTCATGATTCATGATTCATGATTCAATTCATGATTCATGATTCATAATTCAATTCATAATTCATGATTTATGATTCATGATTCGATTAATGATTTATGATTCATGATTCATGATTCATGATTCATGATTCATGATTCAATTCATGATTCATGATTCATGATTCAATTCATGATTCATGATTTATGATTCATGATTCATGATTCAATTCATGATTCATGATTCGATTCATGATTCATGATTCGATTCATGATTCAATTCTTGATTCATGATTCATAATTCAATTCTTGATTCAATTCAAGATTCATGATTCAATTCATGATTCATGATTCATGATTCATGATTCAATTCATGATTCATGATTCAATTTATGATTCATAATTCATGATTCAATTCATGATTCATGATTCGATTCATGATTCAATTCATGATTCATGATTCATGAATCAATTTATGATTCATGATTCATGATTCATGATTCAATTCATGATTCATGATTCATGATTCATGATTCAATTCATGATTCATGATTCATGATTCATGATTCATGATTCATGATTCAATTCATGATTCATGATTCATGATTCAATTTATGATTCATGATTCATGATTCATGATTCATGATTCAATTCATCATTCATGATTCATGATTCATGATTCAATTCATGATTCATGATTCATGATTCATGATTCAATTCATGATTCATGATTCATGATTCATTTCATGATTCAATTCATGATTCATGATTTAATTTATAATTTATGATTCAATTCATGATTCATGATTCATGATTCAATTCATGATTCACTTCATGATTCACTTCATGATTCATGATTCATGGTTCAATTTATGATTCATGATTCATGATTCAATTCATAATTCAATTTATGATTCAGGATTTAATTCATGATTCATGATTCATGATTCAATTAATGATACATGATTCATGATTCAATTCATGATCCATGATTCATGATTCATGATTCATGATTCATGATTCATGATTCATGATTCATGATTCAAGTCATGATTCATGATTCAATTCATGATTCATGATTCATGATTCATGATTCATGATTCATGATTCATGATTCGATTCATGATTCTTGATTCATGATTCAATTCATGATTCATGATTCATGATTCATGATTCATGATTCGATTCATGATTCATGATTCGATTCATGATTCATGATTCGATTCATGATTCATGATTCATGATTCGATTTATGATTCATGATTCATGATTCATGATTCATGATTCATGATTCATGATTTATGATTCAATTCATGATTCATGATTCATGATTCAATTCATGATTCATGATTCACGATTCATGATTCATGATTCATGATTCGATTCATGATTCATGATTCATGATTCATGATTCGATTCATGATTTATGATTCGATTTATGATTTATGATTCATGATTCGATTTAAGATTCATAATTCATGATTCATGATTCATGATTCATGATTCGATTTAAGATTCATAATTCATGATTCATGATTCATGATTCATGATTCATGATACAATTCATGATTCATGATTCATGATTCATGATTCAATTCATCATTCATGATTCATGATTCATGATTCAATTCATGATTCATGATTCATGATTCGATTCATGATTCATGATACGATTCATGATTCTTGATTCATGATTCATGATTCATGATTCGATTCATGATTCATGATTCATGATTCAATTCATGATTCATGATTCATGATTCATGATTCAATTCATGATTCATGATTCGATTCATGATTCATGATTCATGATTCAATTCATGATTCATGATTCGATTCATGATTCATGATTCATGATTCAATTCATGATTCATGATTCATGATTCATGATTCATGATTCAATTCATGATTCAATTCATGATTCGAATCCTGATTCAACTCATGATTCATGATTTGATTTATGATTCATGATTCATGATTCATGATTCATGATTCATGATTCAATTCATGATTCATGATTCATGATGCATGATTCATGATTTATGATTCAATTCATGATTCATAATTTGATTTATGATTCATGATTCATGATTCATGATTCAATTCATGATTCATGATTCATGATTCAATTCATAATTCATGATTCATGATTCATGATTCAATTCATTATTCATGATTCATGATTCGATTCATGATTCATGATTCATGATTCGATTTATGATTCATGATTCATGATTCATGATTCATGATTCATGATTCAATTCATGATTCATGATTCATGATTCAATTCACGATTCATGATTCATGATTCATGATTCATGATTCGATTCATGATTCATGATTCATGATTCATGATTCAATTCATGATTTGATTCATGATTCGATTCATGATTTATGATTCATGATTCAATTCATGATTCATGATTCATGATTCAATTCATGATTCATGATTCAATTTATGATTCATGATTCAATTCATGATTCATGATTCATGATTCATGATTCGATTCATGATTCAATTCATGATTCATGATTCAATTTATGATTCATGATTCATGATTCATGATTCATGATTCATGATTCAATTCATGATTCAATTTATGATTCATGATTCATGATTCAATTCATGATTCATGATTCATGATTCAATTCATGATTCATGATTCATGATTCATGATTCAATTCATGATTCATGATTCATGATTCATTTCATGATTCAATTCATAATTCATGATTTAATTTATAATTAATGATTCAATTCATGATTCAATTCATGAATCATGATTCATGATTCAATTCATGATTCACTTCATGATTCATGATTCATGGTTCAATTTATGATTCATGATTCATGATTCAATTCATAATTCAATTTATGATTCAGGATTTAATTCATGATTCATGATTCATGATTCAATTCATGATACATGATTAGTGATTCAATTCATGATCCATGATTCATGATTCATGATTCATGATTCATGATTCAAGTCATGATTCATGATTCAATTCATGATTCATGATTCAATTCATGATTCATGATTCATGATTCATGATTCGATTCATGATTCATGATTCATGATTCAATTCATGATTCATGATTCGATTCATGATTCATGATTCATGATTCGATTTATGATTCATGATTCATGATTCATGATTCATGATTTATGATTCAATTCATGATTCATGATTCATGATTCGATTCATGATTTATGAGTCGATTTATGATTCATGATTCATGATTCGATTTAAGATTCATAATTCATGATTCATGATTCATGATTCATGATTCGATTTAAGATTCGTAATTCATGATTCATGATTCATGATTCATGATTCATGATTCAATTCATCATTCATGATTCATGATTCAATTCATCATTCATGATTCATGATTCATGATTTGATTCATGATTCATGATTCGATTCATGATTCTTGATTCATGATTCATGATTCATGATTCGATTCATGATTCATGATTCATGATTCAATTCATGATTCATGATTCATGATTCGATTCATGATTCATGATTCATGATTCATGATTCAATTCATGATTTGATTCATGATTCGATTCATGATTCATGATTCATGATTTGATTCATGATTCAATTCATGATTCATGATTCATGATTTATGATTCAATTCATGATTCATGATTCATGATTCAATTCATGATTCATGATTCACGATTCATGATTCATGATTCATGATTCTATTCATGATTCATGATTCAATTCATGATTCATGATTTATGATTCGATTCATGATTTATGATTCAATTCATGATTCATGATTCATGATTCAATTTAAGATTCATAATTCATGATTCATGATTCATGATTCATGATTGGATTTAAGATTCATAATTCATGATTCATGATTCATGATTCATGACTCAATTCATGATTCATGATTCATGATTCGATTCATGATTCATGATTCGATTCATGATTCATGATTCGATTCATGATTCTTGATTCATGATTCATGATTCGATTCATGATTCATGATTCATGATTCAATTCATGATTCATGATTCATGATTCATGATTCAATTCATGATTCATGATTCGATTCATGATTCATGATTCATGATTCAATTCATGATTCATGATTCATGATTCATGATTCAAGATTCATGATTCATGATTCAATTCATGATTCATGATTCAATTCATGATTCGAATCCTGATTTAACTCATGATTCATGATTTGATTTATGATTCATGATTCATGATTCAATTCATGATTCATGATTCAATTCATGATTCATGATTCATGATTCATGATTCAATTCATGATTCATGATTCATGATTCATTTCATGATTCAATTCATAATTCATGATTTAATTTATAATTAATGATTCAATTCATGATTCAATTCATGAATCATGATTCATGATTCAATTCATGATTCACTTCATGATTCATGATTCATGGTTCAATTTATGATTCATGATTCATGATTCAATTCATAATTCAATTTATGATTCAGGATTTAATTCATGATTCATGATTCATGATTCAATTCATGATACATGATTAGTGATTCAATTCATGATCCATGATTCATGATTCATGATTCATGATTCATGATTCATGATTCAAGTCATGATTCATGATTCAATTCATGATTCATGATTCATGATTCATGATTCGATTCATGATTCATGATTCATGATTCAATTCATGATTCATGATTCATGATTTGATTCATGATTCATGATTCATGATTCGATTTATGATTCATGATTCATGATTCATGATTCATGATTTATGATTCAATTCATGATTCATGATTCATGATTCGATTCATGATTTATGATTCGATTTATGATTCATGATTCATGATTGGATTTAAGATTCATAATTCATGATTCATGATTCATGAATTATGATTAATGATTCAAGATTCATGACTCAATTCATGATTCATGATTCATGATTCGATTCATGATTCATGATTCGATTCATGATTCTTGATTCATGATTCATGATTCGATTCATGATTAATGATTTATGATTCAATTCATGATTCATGATTCATGATTCATGATTCAATTCATGATTCATGATTCGATTCATGATTCATGATTCATGATTCAATTTATGATTCATTAATCATGATTCATGATTCAATTCATGATTCATGATTCAAGATTCATGATTCATGATTCAATTCATGATTCATGATTCAATTCATGATTCAAATCCTGATTTAACTCATGATTCATGATTTGATTTATGATTCATGATTCATGATTCATGATTCATGATTCATGATTCAATTCATGATTCATGATTCATGATTCGATTCATGATTCATGATTCAATTCATGATTCATGATTCATGATTCAATTCATAATTCATGATTCATGATTCATGATTCGATTCATGATTCATGATGCATGATTCATGATTCATGATTCGATTCATGATTCATGATTTATGATTCGATTCATGATTCATGATTCATGAATTATGATTCATGATTCATGATTCAATTCATGATTTGATTCATGATTCGATTCATGATTCATGATTTGATTCATGATTCTTGATTCATGATTCATGATTCGATTCATGATTTATGATTCATGATTCAATTCATGATTCATGATTCATGATTCATGATTCAATTCATGATTCATGATTCGATTCATGATTCTTGACTCATGATTCATGATTCGATTCATGATTCATGATTTATGATTCAATTCATGATTCATGATTCAATTCATGATTCATGATGCGATTCATGATTCTTGACTCATGATTCATGATTCGATTCATGATTCATGATTCGTTATTCAATTCATGATTCATGATTCATTATTCAATTTATGATTCATGATTCATGATTCATGATTCAATTCATGATTCATGATTCATGATTCGATTTATGATTCAATTCATGATTCATGAGTCAATTCATGATTCATGATTCATGATTCAATTTATGATTCATGATTCATGATTCAAATTATGATTCATGATTTATGATTCATGATTCAATTCATGATTCATGATTCATGATTCAATTTATGATTCATGATTCATGATTCAAATTATGATTCATGATTCATGATTCAAATTATGATTCATGATTCATGATTCATGATTCAATTCATGATTCATGATTCATGATTCAAATTATGATTCATGATTCATGATTCAAATTATGATTCATGATTCATGATTCATGATTCAATTCATGATTCATGATTCAAAATTCAATTCATAATTCATGATTTATGATTCATGATTCGATTAATGATTTATGATTCATGATTCATGATTCATGATTCATGATTCATGATTCATGATTCAATTCATGATTCGTGATTCATGATTCAATTCATGATTCATGATTTATGATTCATGATTCATGATTCTTGATTCATGTTTCGATTCATGATTCATGATTCATGATTCATGATTCAATTCATGATTCATGATTCGATTCATGATTCATGATTCATGATTCATGATTCAATTCATGATTCATGATTCAATTCATGATTCATGATTCACGATTCATGATTCATGATTCATGATTCTATTCATGATTCATGATTCATCAATTCATGATCATGATTTATGATTCGATTCATGATTTATGATTCGATTCATGATTCATGATTCATGATTCAATTTAAGATTCATAATTCATGATTCATGATTCATGATTCATGATTGGATTTAAGATTCATAATTCATGATTCATGATTCATGATTCATGACTCAATTCATGATTCATGATTCATGATTCGATTCATGATTCATGATTCGATTCATGATTCATGATTCGATTCATGATTCTTGATTCATGATTCATGATTCGATTCATGATTCATGATTCATGATTCAATTCATGATTCATGATTCATGATTCATGATTCATGATTCAATTCATGATTCATGATTCATGATTCATGATTCATGATTCAATTCATGATTCATGATTCAATTCATGATTCATGATTCAATTCATGATTCGAATCCTGATTTAACTCATGATTCATGATTTGATTTATGATTCATGATTCATGATTCAATTCATTATTCATGATTCATGATTCAATTCATGATTCATGATTCATGATTCATGATTCAATTCATGATTCATGATTCATGATTCATTTCATGATTCAATTCATAATTCATGATTTAATTTATAATTAATGATTCAATTCATGATTCAATTCATGAATCATGATTCATGATTCAATTCATGATTCACTTCATGATTCATGATTCATGGTTCAATTTATGATTCATGATTCATGATTCAATTCATAATTCAATTTATGATTCAGGATTTAATTCATGATTCATGATTCATGATTCAATTCATGATACATGATTAGTGATTCAATTCATGATCCATGATTCATGATTCATGATTCATGATTCATGATTCATGATTCAAGTCATGATTCATGATTCAATTCATGATTCATGATTCATGATTCATGATTCGATTCATGATTCATGATTCATGATTCAATTCATGATTCATGATTCATGATTTGATTCATGATTCATGATTCATGATTCGATTTATGATTCATGATTCATGATTCATGATTCATGATTTATGATTCAATTCATGATTCATGATTCATGATTCGATTCATGATTTATGATTCAATTTATGATTCATGATTCATGATTGGATTTAAGATTCATAATTCATGATTCATGATTCATGATTCATGATTAATGATTCAAGATTCATGACTCAATTCATGATTCATGATTCATGATTCGATTCATGATTCATGATTCGATTCATGATTCTTGATTCATGATTCATGATTCGATTCATGATTAATGATTTATGATTCAATTCATGATTCATGATTCATGATTCATGATTCAATTCATGATTCATGATTCGATTCATGATTCATGATTCATGATTCAATTTATGATTCATTAATCATGATTCATGATTCAATTCATGATTCATGATTCAAGATTCATGATTCATGATTCAATTCATGATTCATGATTCAATTCATGATTCGAATCCTGATTTAACTCATGATTCATGATTTGATTTATGATTCATGATTCATGATTCATGATTCATGATTCATGATTCAATTCATGATTCATGATTCATGATTCGATTCATGATTCATGATTCAATTCATGATTCATGATTCATGATTCAATTCATAATTCATGATTCATGATTCATGATTCGATTCATGATTCATGATGCATGATTCATGATTCATGATTCGATTCATGATTCATGATTTATGATTCGATTCATGATTCATGATTCATGAATTATGATTCATGATTCATGATTCAATTCATGATTTGATTCATGATTCGATTCATGATTCATGATTTGATTCATGATTCTTGATTCCTGATTCATGATTCGATTCATGATTTATGATTCATGATTCAATTCATGATTCATGATTCATGATTCATGATTCAATTCATGATTCATGATTCGATTCATGATTCTTGACTCATGATTCATGATTCGATTCATGATTCATGATTTATGATTCAATTCATGATTCATGATTCAATTCATGATTCATGATGCGATTCATGATTCTTGACTCATGATTCATGATTCGATTCATGATTCATGATTCATTATTCAATTCATGATTCATGATTCATTATTCAATTTATGAGTCATGATTCATGATTCATGATTCAATTCATGATTCATGATTCATGATTCGATTTATGATTCAATTCATGATTCATGAGTCAATTCATGATTCATGATTCATGATTCATGATTCATGATTCAATTCATGATTCATGATTCATGATTCGATTCATGATTCATGATTCATGATTCAATTCATGATTCATGATTCATGATTCATGATTTGATTCATGATTCAATTCATGATTCATGATTAATGATTCATGATTCGATTTATGATTCATGATTCATGATTCATGATTCAATTTATGATTCATGATTCATGATTCAAATTATGATTCATGATTCATGATTCATGATTCAATTCATGATTCATGATTCAAAATTCAATTCATAATTCATGATTTATGATTCATGATTCGATTAATGATTTATGATTCATGATTCATGATTCATGATTCATGATTCATGATTCAATTCATGATTCATGATTCAAGTCATGATTCATGATTTATGATTCATGATTCATGATTCTTGATTCATGTTTCGATTCATGATTCATGATTCATGATTCATGATTCAATTCATGATTCATGATTCGATTCATGATTCATGATTCGATTCATGATTCAATTCTTGATTCATGATTCATAATTTAATTCATGATTCAATTCAAGATTCATGATTCAATTCATGATTCATGATTCATGATTCATGATTCAATTCATGATTCATGATTCAATTTATGATTCATAATTCATGATTCAATTCATGATTCATGATTCGATTCATGATTCAATTCATGATTCATGATTTATGAATCAATTTATGATTCATGATTCATGATTCATGATTCAATTCATGATTCATGATTCATGATTCATGATTCAATTCATGATTCATGATTCATGATTCATGATTCATGATTCATGATTCAATTCATGATTCATGATTCATGATTCAATTTATGATTCATGATTCATGATTCATGATTCAATTCATGATTCATGATTCATGATTCATGATTCAATTCATGATTCATGATTCATGATTCATGATTCAATTCATGATTCATGATTCATGATTCATTTCATGATTCAATTCATGATTCATGATTTAATTTATAATTTATGATTCAATTCATGATTCAATTCACGAATCATGATTCATGATTCAATTCATGATTCACTTCATGATTCATGATTCATGGTTCAATTTATGATTCATGATTCATGATTCAATTCATAATTCAATTTATGATTCAGGATTTAATTCATGATTCATGATTCATGATTCAATTAATGATACATGATTCATGATTCAATTCATGATCCATGATTCATGATTCATGATTCATGATTCATGATTCATGATTCATGATTCATGATTCAAGTCATGATTCATGATTCAATTCATGATTCATGATTCATGATTCATGATTCATGATTCATGATTCATGATTCGATTCATGATTCTTGATTCATGATTCAATTCATGATTCATGATTCATGATTCATGATTCATGATTCGATTCATGATTCATGATTCGATTCATGATTCATGATTCGATTCATGATTCATGATTCATGATTCGATTTATGATTCATGATTCATGATTCATGATTCATGATTCATGATTCATGATTTATGATTCAATTCATGATTCATGATTCATGATTCAATTCATGATTCATGATTCACGATTCATGATTCATGATTCATGATTCGATTCATGATTCATGATTCATGATTCATGATTCGATTCATGATTTATGATTCGATTTATGATTTATGATTCATGATTCGATTTAAGATTCATAATTCATGATTCATGATTCATGATTCATGATTCGATTTAAGATTCATAATTCATGATTCATGATTCATGATTCATGATTCATGATACAATTCATGATTCATGATTCATGATTCATGATTCAATTCATCATTCATGATTCATGATTCATGATTCAATTCATGATTCATGATTCATGATTCGATTCATGATTCATGATACGATTCATGATTCTTGATTCATGATTCATGATTCATGATTCGATTCATGATTCATGATTCATGATTCAATTCATGATTCATGATTCATGATTCATGATTCAATTCATGATTCATGATTCGATTCATGATTCATGATTCATGATTCAATTCATGATTCATGATTCGATTCATGATTCATGATTCATGATTCAATTCATGATTCATGATTCATGATTCATGATTCATGATTCAATTCATGATTCAATTCATGATTCGAATCCTGATTCAACTCATGATTCATGATTTGATTTATGATTCATGATTCATGATTCATGATTCATGATTCATGATTCAATTCATGATTCATGATTCATGATGCATGATTCATGATTTATGATTCAATTCATGATTCATAATTTGATTTATGATTCATGATTCATGATTCATGATTCAATTCATGATTCATGATTCATGATTCAATTCATAATTCATGATTCATGATTCATGATTCAATTCATTATTCATGATTCATGATTCGATTCATGATTCATGATTCATGATTCGATTTATGATTCATGATTCATGATTCATGATTCATGATTCATGATTCAATTCATGATTCATGATTCATGATTCAATTCACGATTCATGATTCATGATTCATGATTCATGATTCGATTCATGATTCATGATTCATGATTCATGATTCAATTCATGATTTGATTCATGATTCGATTCATGATTTATGATTCATGATTCAATTCATGATTCATGATTCATGATTCAATTCATGATTCATGATTCAATTTATGATTCATGATTCAATTCATGATTCATGATTCATGATTCATGATTCGATTCATGATTCAATTCATGATTCATGATTCAATTTATGATTCATGATTCATGATTCATGATTCATGATTCATGATTCAATTCATGATTCAATTTATGATTCATGATTCATGATTCAATTCATGATTCATGATTCATGATTCAATTCATGATTCATGATTCATGATTCATGATTCAATTCATGATTCATGATTCATGATTCATTTCATGATTCAATTCATAATTCATGATTTAATTTATAATTAATGATTCAATTCATGATTCAATTCATGAATCATGATTCATGATTCAATTCATGATTCACTTCATGATTCATGATTCATGGTTCAATTTATGATTCATGATTCATGATTCAATTCATAATTCAATTTATGATTCAGGATTTAATTCATGATTCATGATTCATGATTCAATTCATGATACATGATTAGTGATTCAATTCATGATCCATGATTCATGATTCATGATTCATGATTCATGATTCAAGTCATGATTCATGATTCAATTCATGATTCATGATTCAATTCATGATTCATGATTCATGATTCATGATTCGATTCATGATTCATGATTCATGATTCAATTCATGATTCATGATTCGATTCATGATTCATGATTCATGATTCGATTTATGATTCATGATTCATGATTCATGATTCATGATTTATGATTCAATTCATGATTCATGATTCATGATTCGATTCATGATTTATGAGTCGATTTATGATTCATGATTCATGATTCGATTTAAGATTCATAATTCATGATTCATGATTCATGATTCATGATTCGATTTAAGATTCGTAATTCATGATTCATGATTCATGATTCATGATTCATGATTCAATTCATCATTCATGATTCATGATTCAATTCATCATTCATGATTCATGATTCATGATTTGATTCATGATTCATGATTCGATTCATGATTCTTGATTCATGATTCATGATTCATGATTCGATTCATGATTCATGATTCATGATTCAATTCATGATTCATGATTCATGATTCGATTCATGATTCATGATTCATGATTCATGATTCAATTCATGATTTGATTCATGATTCGATTCATGATTCATGATTCATGATTTGATTCATGATTCAATTCATGATTCATGATTCATGATTTATGATTCAATTCATGATTCATGATTCATGATTCAATTCATGATTCATGATTCACGATTCATGATTCATGATTCATGATTCTATTCATGATTCATGATTCAATTCATGATTCATGATTTATGATTCGATTCATGATTTATGATTCAATTCATGATTCATGATTCATGATTCAATTTAAGATTCATAATTCATGATTCATGATTCATGATTCATGATTGGATTTAAGATTCATAATTCATGATTCATGATTCATGATTCATGACTCAATTCATGATTCATGATTCATGATTCGATTCATGATTCATGATTCGATTCATGATTCATGATTCGATTCATGATTCTTGATTCATGATTCATGATTCGATTCATGATTCATGATTCATGATTCAATTCATGATTCATGATTCATGATTCATGATTCAATTCATGATTCATGATTCGATTCATGATTCATGATTCATGATTCAATTCATGATTCATGATTCATGATTCATGATTCAAGATTCATGATTCATGATTCAATTCATGATTCATGATTCAATTCATGATTCGAATCCTGATTTAACTCATGATTCATGATTTGATTTATGATTCATGATTCATGATTCAATTCATGATTCATGATTCAATTCATGATTCATGATTCATGATTCATGATTCAATTCATGATTCATGATTCATGATTCATTTCATGATTCAATTCATAATTCATGATTTAATTTATAATTAATGATTCAATTCATGATTCAATTCATGAATCATGATTCATGATTCAATTCATGATTCACTTCATGATTCATGATTCATGGTTCAATTTATGATTCATGATTCATGATTCAATTCATAATTCAATTTATGATTCAGGATTTAATTCATGATTCATGATTCATGATTCAATTCATGATACATGATTAGTGATTCAATTCATGATCCATGATTCATGATTCATGATTCATGATTCATGATTCATGATTCAAGTCATGATTCATGATTCAATTCATGATTCATGATTCATGATTCATGATTCGATTCATGATTCATGATTCATGATTCAATTCATGATTCATGATTCATGATTTGATTCATGATTCATGATTCATGATTCGATTTATGATTCATGATTCATGATTCATGATTCATGATTTATGATTCAATTCATGATTCATGATTCATGATTCGATTCATGATTTATGATTCGATTTATGATTCATGATTCATGATTGGATTTAAGATTCATAATTCATGATTCATGATTCATGAATTATGATTAATGATTCAAGATTCATGACTCAATTCATGATTCATGATTCATGATTCGATTCATGATTCATGATTCGATTCATGATTCTTGATTCATGATTCATGATTCGATTCATGATTAATGATTTATGATTCAATTCATGATTCATGATTCATGATTCATGATTCAATTCATGATTCATGATTCGATTCATGATTCATGATTCATGATTCAATTTATGATTCATTAATCATGATTCATGATTCAATTCATGATTCATGATTCAAGATTCATGATTCATGATTCAATTCATGATTCATGATTCAATTCATGATTCAAATCCTGATTTAACTCATGATTCATGATTTGATTTATGATTCATGATTCATGATTCATGATTCATGATTCATGATTCAATTCATGATTCATGATTCATGATTCGATTCATGATTCATGATTCAATTCATGATTCATGATTCATGATTCAATTCATAATTCATGATTCATGATTCATGATTCGATTCATGATTCATGATGCATGATTCATGATTCATGATTCGATTCATGATTCATGATTTATGATTCGATTCATGATTCATGATTCATGAATTATGATTCATGATTCATGATTCAATTCATGATTTGATTCATGATTCGATTCATGATTCATGATTTGATTCATGATTCTTGATTCATGATTCATGATTCGATTCATGATTTATGATTCATGATTCAATTCATGATTCATGATTCATGATTCATGATTCAATTCATGATTCATGATTCGATTCATGATTCTTGACTCATGATTCATGATTCGATTCATGATTCATGATTTATGATTCAATTCATGATTCATGATTCAATTCATGATTCATGATGCGATTCATGATTCTTGACTATGATTCATGATTCGATTCATGATTCATGATTCGTTATTCAATCATGATTCATGATTCATTATTCAATTTATGATTCATGATTCATGATTCATGATTCAATTCATGATTCATGATTCATGATTCGATTTATGATTCAATTCATGATTCATGAGTCAATTCATGATTCATGATTCATGATTCAATTTATGATTCATGATTCATGATTCAAATTATGATTCATGATTTATGATTCATGATTCAATTCATGATTCATGATTCATGATTCAATTTATGATTCATGATTCATGATTCAAATTATGATTCATGATTCATGATTCAAATTATGATTCATGATTCATGATTCATGATTCAATTCATGATTCATGATTCATGATTCAAATTATGATTCATGATTCATGATTCAAATTATGATTCATGATTCATGATTCATGATTCAATTCATGATTCATGATTCAAAATTCAATTCATAATTCATGATTTATGATTCATGATTCGATTAATGATTTATGATTCATGATTCATGATTCATGATTCATGATTCATGATTCATGATTCAATTCATGATTCGTGATTCATGATTCAATTCATGATTCATGATTTATGATTCATGATTCATGATTCTTGATTCATGTTTCGATTCATGATTCATGATTCATGATTCATGATTCAATTCATGATTCATGATTCGATTCATGATTCATGATTCATGATTCATGATTCAATTCATGATTCATGATTCAATTCATGATTCATGATTCACGATTCATGATTCATGATTCATGATTCTATTCATGATTCATGATTCAATTCATGATTCATGATTTATGATTCGATTCATGATTTATGATTCGATTCATGATTCATGATTCATGATTCAATTTAAGATTCATAATTCATGATTCATGATTCATGATTCATGATTGGATTTAAGATTCATAATTCATGATTCATGATTCATGATTCATGACTCAATTCATGATTCATGATTCATGATTCGATTCATGATTCATGATTCGATTCATGATTCATGATTCGATTCATGATTCTTGATTCATGATTCATGATTCGATTCATGATTCATGATTCATGATTCAATTCATGATTCATGATTCATGATTCATGATTCATGATTCAATTCATGATTCATGATTCATGATTCATGATTCATGATTCAATTCATGATTCATGATTCAATTCATGATTCATGATTCAATTCATGATTCGAATCCTGATTTAACTCATGATTCATGATTTGATTTATGATTCATGATTCATGATTCAATTCATTATTCATGATTCATGATTCAATTCATGATTCATGATTCATGATTCATGATTCAATTCATGATTCATGATTCATGATTCATTTCATGATTCAATTCATAATTCATGATTTAATTTATAATTAATGATTCAATTCATGATTCAATTCATGAATCATGATTCATGATTCAATTCATGATTCACTTCATGATTCATGATTCATGGTTCAATTTATGATTCATGATTCATGATTCAATTCATAATTCAATTTATGATTCAGGATTTAATTCATGATTCATGATTCATGATTCAATTCATGATACATGATTAGTGATTCAATTCATGATCCATGATTCATGATTCATGATTCATGATTCATGATTCATGATTCAAGTCATGATTCATGATTCAATTCATGATTCATGATTCATGATTCATGATTCGATTCATGATTCATGATTCATGATTCAATTCATGATTCATGATTCATGATTTGATTCATGATTCATGATTCATGATTCGATTTATGATTCATGATTCATGATTCATGATTCATGATTTATGATTCAATTCATGATTCATGATTCATGATTCGATTCATGATTTATGATTCAATTTATGATTCATGATTCATGATTGGATTTAAGATTCATAATTCATGATTCATGATTATGATTCATGATTAATGATTCAAGATTCATGACTCAATTCATGATTCATGATTCATGATTCGATTCATGATTCATGATTCGAATCATGATTTCATTGATTCATGATTCATGATTCGATTCAATGATTAATGATTTATGATTCAATTCATGATTCATGATTCATGATTCATGATTCAATTCATGATTCACTGATCTCGATGCAATG